>NC_056728.1:633007300-633147300 GCF_019279795.1 Protopterus annectens | reverse complement strand
GTGGATAGTGAGGGGCTATGTATAAGCCAGGTTTAAATGAACACTAGTAATTCGTTTTTTATGTAATACTGTTCCTAAAATGGTGATGTACATGGGGATATATTAAGAAGTAAGAATTTTTTATGTGTACATGTGCATGCAAGCACATGCTTTTGAACATATGTATAAGTATGTTCTTGTATTTACATACACATGCATGTGTATATAAATATGTATATATGTGTATATTTGAATACACATATATATTAGTGTTTTTTAAATATGTGCTTTAATTTGTGAATTGGAAAAGTATTTATAGTATGAATTTTGATGCACATGTACTTGTTGTTTATGTATTCATGCAGGTATGGGTGTACTTAAGTATGCATTTTCACTACATATTTGGAATTGGTGTAACTCTTGAAATAGGGGCATGTCTCTTTAAATGGAGTTTATTTAAATGAACAGGAAATTACATGCCTTTGCACTGATGACGCTTTTTTTGCGAAACCGGTCTGTGGTGGTCATGTTAGTTGGAGGCTGTTTCCACTATTAGTTGCTTATGTATTGTATTTTTTTTTTGGGATGTTCAATAAATTAAAGGAATTACACTTGAAACTTTGTTTTTGGAGTGCTAGAGGTTTTTGTCTTTGATAAAAAATATATATATATATATATATATATATATATATATATATATATATATATATATATATATATATATATATATATATATATATATATATATATATATATATATATATATATATATATATATATATATATATGTGTGTGTGTGTGTGTGAACTCATATATACATTTACTTACACACACACACACACACACACACACACACACACACACACACACACACACACACCAGCTTTCTGGATAATAAGATTGAATGCAAGGTATTTTAGCTTCCAAATATAGTGATCCCTTCTAGTAAATATCAGAAAAATTCCTATGTTGTTGGCTTTGGCTAACCAATATCCAAGATAGACAGTGATAATGGGGTGGGAGGGTGGTGTAATGGTCAAAGTGCTTATCTTAGAAACACAAGGTGTAGGGTTTGATTCTCACAGGGGGTAATTCGCTAGGCTTGAAATGGCCCATGAGGGCAGTTAGTCTAGTAATAATCTATCAATCTATGAACACTGGTAATCATGCTGCCATTTTACAGATAAACTTTTCAGATACAGAATAAGCAGTCACTTTGCATGGATTAAATTGAATTAAATATGCCTATTGATAAATTCAGTGTGTATAAAACTGGCTTCCAGCTAGTCATGGAGTTCAACCTATGGCATGACAACAGATGATCTGCACCTAGTTAAATCAGCACGTAGTTTAATGAGCTGATGCTGTCATACAGGTATGCAACCCTTATTTAACATTCTGATCATGAAAACATTCTTTGCTTTTCCTTTATAATTTGTCAAAAATATCATAATAGCAAAGAATAGTGTTTGAAACAAATAAATCTCTACAGCTGCAGAACTTGTGCGAAATTCAAACAAAAAATGCTGAAGCAGTAAACACTTATAAAGTTAATAGACTTAGGCCACTAAATGAAATAAAAGGCTGTCACTTTGTAATGCACATATATTTCGACAGTGAACATAGATGTAAGACCCGAGTGTCAGCAGCAATTGAAGCTAAGAGCAACAGTAGAAATAGAATGCCATATAAAAAGATGAAGAAGACTTTAACAGGTGGTGTAGAACGAGGAAGAGGTGGAGCAGGCAGTGCACATTGCTGCCCAAGGCAGCAGCAGAGTACATTAGCTGTGGCTAGCAAAAAATATTCTATCTATACTTATACATCTTCCAGTTCCAGGGCTGAGAAGCTTTGCCAGAGGCCATCACTGCGTGTCATACGAGCTGTAACAGAAACAGAGTTAGGATAACATCTCGTATGCTATTACACACCGAATACTGAGGCAGTGGTACGATTTAAGCACATGATAACTGTATCATAAGCACAACATGCTTTGCTTCATGAAATCTAGAAAACTGGTCTATGTGGAAACACTGCAGCTTACTAAATTACTTTTCAGCAAATTATAGCTTGCTGAAAATGACTTACTGTATCAGTGTTTTGTTGGATCACTGACATACAGAAAAATAAACTAACCTGACATTATTTTTCACTGGTGGCAAGCTCACCTTGCACCTTCCATATGGGAAGACTGTGTCATTCAGACCCATTGCCTTAAATATTATATCTCCAGGGTCATACAAACCTGGGGGAAGGGACACTCTGGAGGACAAGTATTTTGTCTCATTTGTGACTATGTAAACTTGGAATTGTCACAAGTTGGTAATGCAGTGGGCTTGCCATCCCGCAGAAAGTAATGTCAGCATATTTTATTGTACTACGTTTTATCCATTTGGTGAAACGCCAAGTAGGTAAGTTATTTATGGCAAGTTGTGATTTACCAAAAAGAAGTGATTTGATGAGCTGTTTTATATATATATATATATATATATATATATATATATATATATATATATATATATATATATATATATATATATATATATATATATATATATATATATATATATTCCTCAAAACAACATGATCCATTTCCTGGGCTATTCAAGGTGTAACTGGGATGACTCAGTAAACCTTTATGCTTACCATCCAATACTGTCAGATCATATGATTATTTATGGTCATAAAATATCTGCCCCATCCTTATTTTTATGTCACTGGTTATTATTTAAAACATAAATGGCCCCTCCCACCTCTACCATCTTCATGCCACCGACTACTGAATAAATAATAAAATACCTCCTTTCCACCTCCTTCAATATTATCATGTCCTCTTTAGCTGTAATTTTGAAGTATGCGCCTTTCAGCTCTCCATCTCACAGTGCTAGTCTACCTTATATTTCACTGTGTCTTCAGCTCTTTGGAAGAATGCTGGCTTGCTTATGTTAAGCATAAATAAGTACCTCATAACAAAGATGAATTTGAATCTATACTATTGGCTGAGGAGCTGATGACCTCTATGCCATGTGTACATGTTACAAAAGGCTTTGCTTCTCAAGGAAGGTTTATGATGTTTACATAGTAGACAGGATGGGGAAGGTGACATACTTTTAACAGCATTATCTACCACCTCATCCCTTTCCTCTTCTGTAACGAATATCTTCCAGTCCTTGTTGTATTAATTCAGGCTACGGAGATCAGATGCACTAAGTCTGTGCATAGTTTCATTGGTGTGCATTTGCTCCCTTCTCTGCACAACTTAGTCATTCAATAATCATGAATAGCAGTAGTACAGAGAGAATTCACCATACTCTTCTGCTAATAAAATCTGCACAACAGTTAGCCAGTTGCAGTGAATAACATGTTTAGGATATCAGACACAAGTGAATCTCTGTATCACAATTAATTATTTTAAGCTGTTGTTCAAAGCCCAAGTCTCTTGTATCATGAGTGACATTCACAAATCCCACCCTGATCTTTTGAGATGGAATTTCACATTGGTATAAATTGGGATAAGCTGATCCTTGAATATCTGTGTTTATCAGCAGAATGGAAGTTGTAACATTCAGAATTAGTGTAGCACCATAATCCAAGTCCATTCCTCTAATATAGTAATGTTGCAAGAGTGTGGTCTGCTCTTTATTTGAAAACACTTACTGCATACTGCATAGTTTTACAAAGCTCCAGCTGTAATACATTTGCAACTGATCAAAATGTAAAACAGAAAGCCACTTATAAACCAATAGAGTCTTTCACAAAACCATGCAAACTAGACAATGAATTATGCTGAGTTGCACAATATGCTACTGTTATTCACTACAGCAGGTCACACACTGTCCTCTTTCTTCAAACTGCTTTGCTCAGAACAGTCTACAATCGCTCATAACACACAGGACAAGCATGACTTCAAGGATGAGCCTCACATCAGTCTGTTTACAGACTGCGAGGCAACAGAGGTGTCAGAAATGAAAACAGACCAACAGCTGTTGCAGCTTGTTGCATAACAGGCAAGTTGCACAAACAGAATTGTGTGCCACTGAAACCCCTATTTGTGAACATACAGAAAGAAGGTTTTTCAGCATAGAGCAGCATACTTACCCAGGTCATTGTTGTTCATCATGGAGTTGGCTGCTCGAAGCCGTGGACCTTGCTGTGTAAAATGGTAGCCAAATTTCAGAAGGCTGCTATTCTTCTCCAACATGTTAGCTATTTCCATTTCTACTTTGTTTCCCAATTGCTGGCTCTGTAAACATGAAAATAAACTGATGTGAAAGACTTATTCAATTTCATCTCTACACTAAACACAAGTGCTATCAAATGGAAAAGTATTTCAGCAAGGAAATACATAAGTGGAATAAATGCTCCCATCTTACAGTAAACCAGAGAATATTATTAATTATACAATGACTAGCCATTAATATTAAAAAATGAGCACACTGATTGGCCAGCCCAACCAGCGTGCCTATTGTAAATCCGAGAATATAGTAACGGAAGAAGGTCCGGTCACCTGGACTTTTTCCAACTAGTATATCTCATATTTTTTTTTACTTTTCTTTCTTTTTTCTCACAAAAAAAGAAAACAGAAGACCTGAAAAGAACGAGGGAGAAGGCACAGACAAAAATAAGAGAATAATCAGGTAAGTTCTGCAAAACTAAAGAAACTTACCTGATTATCCTTTCATTTTGTCTGTCCCGGCTCTCTCGAACATAAAAAGTCTCCCGATTTTCTTTTTTTTTTTATCTTCAATTAAAAAAAAAAATTTAACTGAGATCTTCCTTTCTCCATTGCTACCTCTGCACAGCACTGATATACTGCATAATTGTGGGAACACAAGTCCCATACGCATGCGTGGTACATCAGAAAAAACTTCAGGATACCAGAAAAACTCAGAAGGGCAGCACAGAGGCATTATACAAAGACATTATTTAAGAAAAGTAAGTATTTTTTTAAATAATGTCATTGTATAATAGTAATAACCAACACCATGGTTGTGATATACTGAAATTTACCCACAGTTGGCTTTTATTTAATCACTCGGGTTACACCCTCGTAATTAAACCACACCAAACATGGGTAAATCTTCAATATACCACACCAACGTCATTGGTTATTGCTTAAATAATTTTCTACTGTTACATTTTGTTCAGTGGTGTGCTCTGAATTACTCATGTCCACCTGCAATTTAAACAATGTAGTTTTGTAGAATGCTCACATTTACAACATATTCCCTGCCCAAGATATTTTGAAAAGTCAATTATAAAATTTGATTCCACTGCAAGGAAAGCCTGGGTGTACAGGGTTAATATCAGCAGTTTTAGAAATATAGCTAATAAGACGGACAGGTAGATGCAAGGCAATTTCAAAAATAATTGGATTACTAATTTATAAAGGGTGCAAGTATTCAGTCTTATTAGTGTGATACCTAAAAAAAAAACAAAACAGAAATTTACCTAGAGAAGTTAAAAATATACAAAACAAAGTAGATAAAAAGGCAGTTTTCCCATCAATTTTAAAAGAGGTGTGCAGCAATTTTACCGTATACTAAAAATTAAAAATGCATCATAATGAAGGCATTTGTTATGTGCACACCAGTTTGAATAGTCATTCCTATCTAGTTACTGTTACACAGTTTTCGTAGCACTGAGTAAGCTTTTCAGTCCATGGACATATAAAAGGAAGACCGGTGCAGCGCTTCCTGACTTTGTTTAACAGAAATCGCTAGCACATAACTTCTTTCCCAGCTTGACAAAATGAGCTTGCACAGTCACTTCTTTCTTATTTGCCTCAGTCCTTTTACCCCTATTCTCCAGAATTCCATCATGTATGTGCCATTGATTCTTAAATCCTGCAGACCTTTCACCTTCTCCTATATCATTTGCACGGGCAAGGTAGCCAACTTGTCCATCACCGATTCTGTTCACAAATTCTTCCTTGTACCTCCTCTGAGTTGTGTACTTCCAACATTATCCTCCTGTTCTTCAGAGTGTCTGCAGTTCTATGTCTTTAATAATAGCCATATCTTGGGAGAGTCAAAGGCAGATGAGTAACTCGTTTTACTCTCACTCCTTATTGTCAAGTTATTTCTAGGCTTCCTTCCCTTTTTTGAACCTGGATAGTTAAATTAGCATCTAAATTTAACATGTTTCTGTACACTATATCAGTATTAGCATTTTGAGTTCTTCTATGTAGCAAAATGATATGGGCAATAAAATGAAAGGAAACATAAATTAATGTCGAAGTGCAAAGATCTTAGCAACAAGGCACATAAATCACTTATTAATGTTTTAGAGTCCGTATGTTACTTATAAGCCCAAAGGGGCCTTTCTAATTATATTTGTCAGAATATCACCCAATTAAATTAAGCACTTTTCAAATGTATACATAAAAGATTTAACAAATCCCTGGATGGTCAGTGTAGGTCAGGCATACACCAACTTAGTTGAAGTACTCACAAGGGAAGAAGAAACTTAAATCTATGAATATTATGGCAACGGGAGAGTTTTGAATTAGGGGGTGGGGTGTGGAGCGGAAGTGAAAACTCTGCCTCCAAGTTTGAGGAGAGGCACTGGTGGCAGACAATGTTTTGATCCATGAGGGGTAAAAAAAAAACAAAAAACCAAAACATACATTACTACACATATGGTCCACAGAAATAGTACAAGAGCTGTATTTCACGAACATTTTAAGCCAGAAAAATCTCTGAAGGAAAACTAAGTCTTCCAAAACTGAACTAATTTGCTGCAATGTACTATTACTTTTGAGTATTATTTTTCTTTGTACAAAACAGAACATTTTGTACTATTACTTTGGAATATTATTTTACTTTGTGCATACAGAACATTTATAACACAGAAAGAAATATGTATTTGTTGCCTTTTTTATTCATCTGCTCCATGTGTTTTTAAATCTCATTTGCACAGACTGTTTTTCTCTTCGTTAGGGAATTCAGTGTGAGTAAGCTGTCCTTAATGTTTTTTTTTTCTCCTGTGCCCCCACTATCTTTCAGTCATCAGTCCCATCCCAGCCAATTGGCTAGTTTAACATCACCACGGTGAGGACTGACTGGGAGGGGCTATCATTCTGATAGTCATTGGGGTGGTTTGATTTTTTTTTTCTTTGTTGCCCTATTCCCCTCATATGTACCCAATAAAGTGCTGAAGAGGGAATATGCAATGGACTGCAACAAAAGGCATCCACCCACTTCCACAAGGGCATTTTCTCTTCAGGCATCCCCATCCCTCTCTCCTGAAGCACAGGTGCTGGTTTCTGTGGTATCCATAAAGGAAACTACATTGCTGTTGTGCTTCCAAGTGTGTATATCCCTTCTCACTCCTGACAGAAGTGAGTGGGCCACAACTCTTCATGCATCTCCCTTCCTGCCTGGCTCTAATGCAAAAGACTATCAGTTTTATTTTTTCTGTGAAAAATGCCTACACTGTCTGCTCTCAAAATAGACTTTAAATCTCCAGATAGACAGACTTATGGACATTGCACAAAAGAATTACAGCTTTGCTTTTTCTTTTGGTGGTACCTTTACTTGTGCATTCCTGTAATCTGCATGTTTTGTTGCACTGCTACCTCTCCCTGGGATGAAGCTGGCTGGGTTGCCTTTTGAATGGAGTCTACATATAATTTCTGTGTGCATATGACTTTTGCAGAGTACTACACTCTCTCCTAGAAGCACCATTTGTACTCCAGCTAAATACATCTGCGAATTATGACCCGTAAAGTAACTACTTACGTACATACCACTTCAATAATAGAGTGGCTGTAAGAAATCCACTGAACCTAGTGCTTTGGAAAGAGACAAGCTCCTGCTTCACTCTTCTACCTTTTGACATTTACATATATAAATTTGAGATCAAAGTATGTTGAAGAGAGAAAGACATGAAATGAACATATTCAGCTTTTCTATGACACAGTGTTCTCCTAATATCCAGAGCATTATAGCAGCTTGGGCAATGCAGCATTCAGCAAATGTGATGTGAGCAACTGTTTGTCACACATCTAAAACACATCCAAGTACCTCCAAACTGCTCACAGGTGTGGATATGTGTGTGTGTGTGTGTGTGTGTGTGTGTGTGTGTGTGTGTGTGTGTGTGTGTGTGTGTGTGTGTATGTGTATATGCATGCAAGTACAAAGACCTGGAGCTGGCTCATCTGGTGCCTAGTGTTGCTCCCTGACCTCAACAAACAGAGCAAAAAAAAAAAATCATACTTTTGATCTGGTGCTCCTCTGTAGGAGAGAAGGGAGGATCCCCTGGTATGGTTCGCACCCTCACATAGCACAAGTACAGAATAAAGGTACATTCTGCCAGGTCCCTGTGTGATGAGTGAAGAAACCCCCAAAACATATCTGTCGATTGCACCCCTAACATCTTGCACGCAAGGTGGCTGCCCTTCACACCACCCTAGCTATGCTTCTGGCAGTACATGTGTCATTTCATAAATTTTGAAGATCTACTGCCAAGCTTACAAAATACAGGCCTTCAACAAACTTTACTATGTCTTTATTAAAATATCACTTAAGGCATAGGCAGACACACCCATTAACAGAATATAAAACAAACCATATTAGCATTTTTTTTCATTTATACACATTATACATTACATGTTCTCTTTCTCTATAACAACTGTCTTTCAGTCCAACAACTTATAAATCCTCAATTCCTACCTTCCCTTAAACCTCATTAATCCTACTGAACATTATTCTACATGTGTAGATCCCACAAATTCCATTTATTTCTATGTAAATTGATAGTTCCTTTTTCTAAAGATGCCTCTTCCAGTTCTTTTATGTCTTTTACAATATTCAGATACTTCAAATGCAGTTGGTTTAGATTTTGATTTCCATTTTCTAGATATTGCTTTTTTGGCAGCCACATAATTAAACTTAATAAGGTCTTACTAGTCTCGGCAATTCAGATCCTCTGTCCTAGTTCAAAAGAATCATTTTCTTCGTTACAGCCATTTGCTCCCCCAATATGTCTGACAGAGTACTCTCTAGAGATGTTTTTAATCTGCCAAGCATACCTCTCAACTGTACTGAATTCCTTGATATTTACCAGTTTTGAGGCAAAATATTGGTGTGCCATAAATTTCCAAGTGGCCCCTATAAATCCCGATTTTTAAAAAATTTTTTTTTTACAATTTTAATTTTAAGTTATGGACGACAGGGACATGCATGATAACATCACTGCTTATCAGGCTCTGAGACTGAGGCAGGTCAATATGAGCCAAAATCAGGGGCTTCCCTGAAAAACAGAGACGCTTGAAAAGTATGCATGCACGCTCAAATGCTTCTTCTCAAGGCCACTTCAGGAATGATGTTTGTTTAACTGACTTGCTCAGAAAAAAAAACAAGTGAAATGTGAAGGTATGGGGAATCAAGCTCAGCTCAGGATTACAGTATGCATCTAATTAGTCTGCAGTTTGCATGCATTTGCTGCTTAACATCTTGCTTTACCTGTCGGCATGCTGCATGATATTAGATTTATTTTCACTTACTTGACCATTTGCAAAAGTTTACGGTTAGGTAACATAACTAATGCTACTGCCAGATTTCACTTCTCAAAGGTGGAAGTACTTGGCCTCCTGCAAACAACATTTACATAAGTTTCTGTTTGCCGAAAGGGCCGCAGCTAAAGTAGCTTTTTCCATTGGGTATCAACAAGGAAACTGTCTTAATTTGGCACCAAGAGTGCAGTTACGAAGTGAGCCAGCAAAGAAGGGTTTGCAATGCATTAACCTGTCTGGGCAAAGATTTTTGTCTTGCCACTCTTCAATGGCAGTGAGCATTCTTAGGACTGCAGTTACGAAAAGTAAGCAGTTACTCCTTTTACTTCAGAATTGCATTTAAAAACACCTTTAGGATTAGTTTATAGTCTTTGAAAACATTATTATTATTATTATTATTATTATTATTTTGATTTTTGGACTGATATCTGAATTAATCTGAATTAGTGTGCTTGTTTTTATCTGTAACACAGATTTTTAGCTTGGTTTTGTAGTCGGTGTCACCCTGAATTCGGGTTTGGTTCCATTTTGATGTACTTTACTTGCTTGCAAGTTAGTCTGAGCTTTGGTTTAGGATCCTTGTTATTGTGCTGCACTGCAGTTCGATCCAAGTGGGTGAACAGTCAATTTATTTGGCTACTCTTGCTTGCTTCTTGGTGAAATGCCACTCATTCATCCACCAACCCCATTTTTACACACCGAATATACTGCCTTGTCAAAGGATACAATGTGATGTGTTAAGGCTGAGCTGGAAGCCTGGAACAGATTGGACAATGCCTGGGTAGTTGGTGGGTGTACCTTGTATGATCATGCATTGAGGCTGACAGGGAAGGGACAATGCCTTGAGTTATTGGGTCAGTTTGGGTGTCCCCATGCAGCCAGTGTACTTCGCAGAGATGCAGCATCTTGAAGGCTGGATGGTGTCTTAATTTTGAGCTACTTCCTATACTAACTGACAGAGCTGGTAAGGATCGGTGGATTAATCAGGAGGAATCCAGATGGTGTCTTAAGTTTGAGGGATTTGAGTTAGTAACTTACAGAGCCACTAAGGATTGGTGGATTAATCAAGGTATACTGTTGGAAAATTAATCAGCATCTGTTTTTTCTGTGTTTGATGAGCAAACTTTCGAGTTAAACGTTAAAAGGATGCAATTGGTTTTGGGTTTTGGCCATTTTTGATTGTTTGTATTGTACTTGAGAGATATCTGAGATTGAGTTGCAACTTCTTTACTGTAGTAACTTTTTGCATACAGACAAAACAATTAATCGGTAGTTTCAGACGGATCAGTATTTGTTTGCTTTTACTGGTTGTCGGTTTTGGTAACACCCTGGTAACATTTATTTCCTCTTCCCTCCTGTTGGCCTGTTTTTGTCACTTTATTTTTGCATTTAGCAGGAGCAATAAATAAATGTTGCAGAATGATTGTGTGGGTTGTAGCAGTTGCCTGATATGTTTAAAAGACAAAGTGGTTAGGTTTCATCCCTAGCAGTGCCTATTATGTTTGAAACTTGCGGCAGAGTTTACTTGGAGCACATTCAGTTCCTGCTGGTTCCCATATTGTCTTGTTGTATTTGTTAATCAGCTGTGTTCTTGTTCTGCTGGTGTGCCATACCTCTCAATCTCTCAGAACAAGAAATCTGGACAAAGCCAAAAATAATGGTGATACAAAGGCCTGAAAATAGGGAGGGACAGATTTTAAATATCGCTCCTGAAACTCAGACGGTTGTCAGAATAACAGGTTTTGTATTTTTATGTATTTTCTGAGGAATACAAAGTCTGAAATTCAAATGTCTGACATTATGTACTGATGTTGATCTTCATTTTGGTATTCCACAATCCCATTGGAGTAGGTGGGGTTACACAATTATATACACAAATTTTATGTTAATTAGTGTCCCAATTTTTGGCTAGTTGTACTCACTTTTCATGGGCCTTTGTCCAGATTTTTGATGTTTTCAGGTTGATAGGTATGCTGCCAACTCATTACACTCTCCAACAATATGTTCCCAGTTGCCTCTTTCTTCCCCTATCACACCTCTAACATTTGCTATCTACCGAGGAAAAGTTGAAGTCTGCTTGTATAAAACTACCTGTGCAAACACTTCCAAGAAAAATCTTCAACCTTCTTGTCTTTTTGCATACTTGGGAGCCATACATATGTCCTGCCATTGTTCCATTGTAAATTGCTTCTCCAGTCTCTCTACCCAATATTTTCTAACATTCTCTGATGGATTCTTATAGTTATCATGCAATATTGTATATTGTATATGCCCTACCATTTATCCCTTTTTAACAGCAGCATTTGTTCTATATTCAGCTAAAAACTTTACCTGACCAGGACTTTTACTTGGGACTCCCCTATTTCTCTCTCGCCTTCCCTATACAGCAATATCAATCAATGATAGGCAAGGTAATCTCTAATCTGCAGCCCAAATGTCTTCTTGGCCTCTGCCCACTCTATTATCTTCCCCTCTCTAGTTATTTGCTAACAATACCTGGGTTCCATTGCCAGTTCTGTACATTAAATTCCAGCCCCCTCTTTCCTCTTTTCCGTACCCCTACTTGCAGTCATCCACATTGGCAAAATCTTATTTTCCTATTCTTGTGTTGACTTAGTTCTTAGAACACTTTCTACAAGTTTATAAATATAACATTCTGTACGGTGCTTTTAATTCTCCTTAAAGATCTGCATCTAAAATCCAACTATTTCCTTATTTCTTTATATAACCCCTTCATTATAATCCCTTTCCACTGTTAATTATACCCTTCTGTTTATGTTATACATACAAGCCTTAACTGTGTATCTGTAAAATATCCCTTCAAATCAGGTAATCCCAAACCACCTTGTTCTAGGGGGTGGCAATGGGTGCACCATGCGCCTCAATGTATGCAAACATAGTATTACACAGATGGGAGCAGGACTTCATTTTTTCCACTCAATGGAAGGAGTATATAGAACATTATACTAGGTTTCTAGACGATATAAGTATTTTGTGGAGTGGTACTGAGGAACAATTTTTGGAATTTTTTGAATACATCAATTCCACGGCTTCTTTTTTGTCTTTCACACATGTCATTAGTAATGAGAAAATGAATTATTTGGACGTGACAGGATTTTAACTGTTTTTCTGGTTAAATGAAGTTTTTAATGCTATTTTAAAGACAAGAGCAATAAAGTCTTTTTCATTCCAACGTTTCTCCAACGGGCTGGTTCTTCGAACAGTGGAAGTGTTGCTTTGGTGTAAATTGCTTAGTTTTTCGTATTATAAGAGTAAACTTATTCCAATTTACTCTTGTCCTCTTTCTCTTTCAGATCATTTTTTAAACTCTTTGTTAATTATTGTCCACAATTTTTCCACTGGTTGATAAAATATGCCTGAACTGTATATAAAACTAAAGGGACTAAAAACTTTTCACTGCTTGTATCTTACTATCCAGATCCATAAATTACAGCATCCAGTTTCTCAGTTTTTGTATTATCTTTTGTTTATTCTCTTCCCAGTTATCCTTAGCTGCCATAACAGAAATCTTTTTAATCCATAGTCCTGAATACTTAATCTGATCATGTCCCCATAAATAAGGGTATTGCAAAACCAAATCATGAGGAGGTACATAATTTATGCCTATAGCCTTTGTTTTACCATTTATTTTTATATCCTGAAAAGACCTGAAACTGTCTCAAAATATTCTGCAAGACTGAGATATCCTTTTCTAGATTTATCAAGTACAAAATAATATCATCTGCAAATAAAGGCATATTTTCTTGATTACCATACTAATTATTTACTTGAATTTCTGAATCCCTTATTTTCTTTGTCAGTGGCCCAAAATATAAAGTAAATAACAAAGGGGAAAGAAGACAGCCCTGACTGGTTCCTCTGTTCAAGCACAACATATAGGAGAAGAACCCTTCTACTTTAATTCTTGCCTTCAGTCCTCCTACTTATCCTTATTATTGTATCAGGGAATCCAATGCTTACATTGCCCTACTCATAAAATCACAGTTTACTCTTTTGAATACTTCCTCTGCATCATGACCCACCAACAACAGAATTATTTTCTTACATTCTGCTTCCCCTGGATCACCATTGTTCTATTAATGTTGTCAAATGTTTGCCTCCCCTTTGCAAAACTACATCAATCCATATCTGTCAGTTTTGGAAATACCTCTGCCATTCTTTTAGCTAATATAGGCATAAGCACTTTATAATCATGGTTTAAAATTGAAATGGGCCTATATGAGACTGGGTCTGAGGGATCTGCATCCTCTTTGGGTAATACAGCCAAAACAGCTTTCTTCCAAGATGCTTGCACTTCTCCTCCTTTAAAATTACTGTTAAACAAAATCTTCAAGATCTCTATCACTTTCTTCCCTCCTAACTTTCAAATTTCCACAAGAATACCATCTGTTCCTGGAAAGTTCCCTGTAGATTGATCATACATTATAATTTTATCTCATCTCCTCTTAACTATTAATTGTCAAGCCTCATCTTCCTCCAATCTTTGCATAAAGTCCTCCATAAATGTTTCCATTTGTGCTCATTCTTGGTTTCCACATTCCACTGTTTTATACACATTTTCATGAACATTTCAAAATATCTCTAATGCATCTGTAGGATATCTGGTTATTGTTCTTGTAATAGGCTCCCTAAGTATGGTGACAACTCTTTCCATTTTTTTTTGCTTAACTTTTTGTGTTCTGTAGTTATGAAAAAAAAATAGTTGCTTAACAGCAATCTAACTCATTAGTTTTTATAAGAGCATGATCTGAAATAGATATTGAATGTGTTGAAGCTTTCAATTAAATGTACATGTTCCTGTGAAATATAATTTCCATAAGCCAAATAAAGTTTGCCCAGAAACAGATGCACGGCTCAGGGAAAGCCAAATCAAAAAAAGTAAAGCCAGCAAAACTTGACCCAATTCAAATAACTGAAATTTATTTTATAAATCCATAGAACAGCAAGAAAATGCACAGACCGGTTCCGGCTGGTATCACATATACAGCCTTCATCAATGTAGTTATTATAATTATATATTATTATTAAATTATTATATAATTTCCACCCAGTTTAGCCCAGTTACCATACCCTGGGAAATAATACGTAAATTCTGTCCAAGTACCTACTACTACTGAATTCACTTCTTCCATAACAAATATTTTCATGCATTTCTTCAGAAATCTACACTCCATCCATCCATAAGCATCTATATTATGTGATCGAACAATGAAATATTTGAACACACAATAATTGACCCCTAAATGTCAAAATGCCATAATGTCGAACGGCAAAAAAAAAAAACGATAAAACACCCAAACAAACCATAAAAATGCTCTAAGCAGGGGGCAAGCCCCATGCACCCACACACCCCCTGCTACTTAAATATACCAACTCTGAGATCTCACTACAGTGCAGGTAATGGAAAACTTCCATGTCCACACTGCACAAAAATCTCCATTGAACCGTTCGACATTCCAACAGGTTGACATTTAGGGGTCAATTATTACGTGTTCGAACATTTTACTGTTTGATCACATAATATAGACTCATCCATAACCCATTTCCCCATTTTTGCACATGGGGTCGGGGTGTCATTTCAACAGTGACAATCATCTAGAGCCAAGGTTTGCACTACTGGGTGACTAGCCCTGCTGCAGTAGTTCATTCACACCATAGGTTCATAGGTTTGTACTAGGCTATCAGCCCTAGGGCCTATACAAGCCTAGCCATAACAATTCCCTGGCTATTTCTTCCCACATTATTTACTTTCACTTGCATGTGCACTCACACCTATGGCCAATTTAGAGTGTATTTATTTTCCTTCTAGGTCCCTCTGATACAGCCTCACTATTACAAAAAAAGTTTCATTCCCTACCTATAAGTAATCGTCTCACTAAAAGCTGATTATTTCTCTGAAAATTTTCTTAAGCTCCATAATATCAGTTGTTGTTGGAATATAAATACATGCCAGTGTAATTCTCATTTACTGCCAGTAGCTCTTTATTACCACAAATGTGTCATTATCTTTTCCTCTTCTATCACTACTGGAGCTTATCTAGCAAGTTATATAACTACTCTTATTTTCCTTTGTTCCTGATATTCTGCTGAGTATCCATCCTGAAATCCTTTCTTTATCAAATTCACATGCTCAGTTGTTTCCAAATGTGCCTCCTGTAGCATTTCTATTTGCACTCTACATTTCTTAATATAATTAAGTATTCTTTCCTTTCTGTCTGTACCTGTGAGGCCATTCACATTCCAAGATAATATGGAAAGTGTCACCATTATGATAAGTCATTATTCCCACCTATTATATGTATGACAGCTTTTTTAAATGTCTATTTCCAGGTTTTGTAATACATGCACCCACTAATGTTTGGCAAGTTAATCCTTTACAAACCTTCAAAAAAAAAAATAAAAAACAGAACACCTCTGTAACCTGTTAAAACAATACAAACTCACAAAATTATGTACATCTAAAATAATGAAGTATAACCCTTCTAATAAGAACAACTGTCATAAACAGACAGCTGCAAATACACACCTTAATTAGCCTAAAGTTGAGGTTATTCATGCAAAGATGCATGCTATTGCTTGTGTTTCTATTTACACTAATTGGTGTCTGTTCTTTCTTTTTTTAAACTTTATTCCCTTCCCAGATGTGAAAAACAACCTACATGCTTTTAGAAAACATTAACTTTTAGCCTTTAAGAAACAGAGCTTTGACTTTTTTATTGCCCTATAATCAGCTTGTGTCCATGGAAACTTAACAGAAAAAATGTAGTCCTCATCTGCAGACTTCTAAACACAAGCTGAAACATTTATTGCTAAAGGAAACTTTTCATTAAATGTAATGTTCTCTTATTTACTTGTTTCAACTTAAAAACTTGGTATTAGAGTAAGCCAAGGGTCTTAATCCAGACACTCACCTTTGCAAAAGCGAAAGAAAGCATATCACCTCTACATATACTATGATCTGTGTACTTTTGCCCTTATCCACTACCTCAACAACCCAAGACTGAAGCCTAGTAACTTAAGCATGCTTTTGTCTAGCCTTTTTGAATTGTAATTTCTACATTTCTTAATACTGCAAAAGAAAGAAAGAAAAATGCATCTGCTTACTTTAGTATTTTTATCACATACAAGAACAACTAAAATGTTTTACTATAAATCATACAATTTATATCATGAACAGTTTCATAGAAATACTGTTAAGAACATAAATTGTTCCTTCCTCTCCTTCCCTCTGTGTCCTTCCAAACATTAATGACATTGAGTGAGGCAAATACCTTTCAATTCTCCACAAGTTTAATAGTCAAGTCACTCTTTCTACTTTTTCTTACACAGTCATATTTCATAAATGTGAATGATACTTTGCAGTCTCACATTTATTCATTAATTTCTGTGTTGTTGGTCTTCTTCCTGTTCATCCTCATCTCCCAGCTCCAGACTCTGATTCATCGCCAAGGTACTCCCGATTGTTCTAGTCAACTCCTGTACGTTTCTCTGTCTCTCAAGCATGTTTCTTTAAAACAAAGGAAAAAGTTTCACTGGCAAAGTCTCTCTGTGTACGTTATTATCAGAAGAATGAGAAAGCAGATTCCTCTTCTGCTTGATGGCCCACTTTTTGTTGGACAAACGTCTGTATTTCCTTTTTAGTCTGTTCTGCATTAAAAAATTACTTTGATCCTCCTCATCAGGTATATCCTTGACTAGTCTTCATGCTTTCTGAGTGAAATTCTGACTCTAGGTAGGCAAGACAAATGGTTTTGAAAAGCCATATGGCTCAGATGGGTTAAACTTTATCATTTTTGGCAAAAATCAGTTTTCTTGAGTTGAATAGAATAATGTAATTAACAACTATCAATTTGTGAAGTAAAATAATTTGTTTTCCATAAAATGGCTTACTCAACTTGGTAGAAATTACTTGGCATATTGTTGCAGGTTTCTGACAGGAATGTTTTTTTTTTCGACTAATGAAAAAGATCTTGGTTCTGATACCATATCATGATGGTTACCTCAATTAGCATTGTCAGTAACATCAGGATACAAAACAGGCAACAAATTCTGTAGAAAATGGTCGCCCAGTAGAAACAACGTTAACAGTCCAGTCATCATAAAAATATAATAAATTATGGGATACATACATCTTTAAAGCAGCAACCCCATATAATAGTCTTAAAGTGTCAATGACTAAAGTACACATTTAGTGTATACAGACTCAAGCAGCTTTACATTACTTATTATCAAATTAAGTATCTATTTTGTGGGTAATACTTAAAGGTACTCTAAAGAAATTATTTCAAAATGCATGTAAGCTTTTTGTTGTAACTGATCTATCACATGTGACAGACAATGCCTTTCACCAGTCTGGACCACAGCTCGAGCATATTAATTGAATTTGCTAACATGTGATGGTGAATAATTTGCAAAAAATGCCAATTCATAACATTTTTAGGGTACTGCATTATGAAACTTAACCACTGAAAAATCTGTAAAATGACACTCAGTAACAGCAACTGCTGTCTTAGTCTTTTCATAAACCTGAAGCTGGACACCCATTGTATAACAAGGAAGACCTGTTATACCTTAGACTGCTGATTTAAGAAACAACTGTACAACAATGACAATACAATAAGCTATAAGCTTAATTCCTTTGTACTGTATGGAATGTGATTGTGCTTCAATATCAGTTAAAAGGCAGCCTAGCACTACTCTAGCATGACATCCAATCTTAATGCTAAGAAGGCTGCCTGAAGTGTTGTTAAGATCACATCTGGTGCTAGGTACCCATAGCTGACAGTGCCACCAGCAAATGAGAGTAGCAGAACTTTATAAAATAGCTTCATTTCAACTTCATTTGTGCCTGCTGTCTACAGGATTACAGTCAATCAAAATGGATTTATGTATCAACTCCTTCCTTTACTCACAGAATACATGAAGATGTCTCCTGCTGCCTGACAGCACTTGCAAACTGCTTTACTGGCTTTGAAAGCCAGCAAAACACTTTGCATTTTTTTCTATAACCAGGAGTACACAGAGTAGATGAATCTCCATGCATTACAAAGAATGATGATTGTGTCTCTGATCTTAACCTTACAGTATGTGTTCATGACACAGATGTCAAGATTTGCTTCTCAAACTTTGCTCTTAAGGTGAATTTCTTGGCATCCTTGATATATTTCAGTTTGTTATGTTCCTCTCGGGAAGCAAAGCAAATTTTCTGACCCAACCCCCTTTGAGGTAAACCAGTTATTTCTCAAAGTCTTCCACCTCACCATATTGCCATTCATTTCTCACAACAGAAATAATCTAAGCCAGTCAGACTCCCTGTGTACTTAGAGGTCTAACCTTCCCAAACCAATGCTGTCCACTAGGAAGGTCACCTTTTCCACTGACACCCCTGTTTTCTTACCATTCATTAAAAACTTTCCACACATGTTCTTCAGTATTCTAAGGAAAATTGTGGGACAAGGGATAGGTTTGGCCTGAAAAATGCACAGTGGACAGATTAGAACAAGCATATGTACTGCATGCACCCAATGGTCTAAATCCAGCAATAGATTTTTCCATTTCCAAAATGAAGTATTGTATTTATTTAGTAGATTTTTATATGCAACCTCAACAAAATCTTATAAGTTAGGTCCTAACTATAAACCTTGATACTTAATGATCTCATGTTCCCACAAAATAGAAGTTCCCTCATCATCTCCAAGAGTGATTCAAATAATAGTAACAGACTATCAGGAATAAACAGGATTGTGCCATGGTGAAATGTAAATCAAAACACTTTAACCTGGTGTGCATTACCAAGGACATTCTGCTGTTTACAAACAAGCCAAAACTAACAGAAAACTAGAATATTAGTAGAAGTCTGATAATACTAAATAAGAAACTGAACCACAAATCTGCAGGATGGAAACAGAAAGGGCATAAATGGAAGTAAAGCATTTTTAACACTAAACTGATACTTTGTCAGACTTATGCTTTAAATATTATACCTACTAAGGTAGATACATAAACTTAAAAGATGAAGACTAGAAAAAATCTGTCTTTTTTTGACCAAGCTGTAAACAGCAATATGTACTCATATGTGAATGCTAGGTTAAGGTCCTTTGAGTTACTGGGTTACATTTCGACCCTGGCATAACTCTATTTACTCCTGCACTCTCCCCTTTTTAGGGATATTGGACATGCCTCTCAACTATACCGAATTCCTCTGTATTTACCAGTTTTGAGGGCAAAATAATGGGTCCCATGAATTCCCGAGTGGCCCCTTTAATTCCCGATTTTTTTTTTTTTATACAACATCGCCACACATAGCCAAACTACAGGGGTGTGCATAATGACATCAGCTTCGTGTGACAGACTGCCTGTTGGACTGGATATTTGAACTGTTTTGGAGGGAAATAAGGATTGTTGCTCTACGTTTGCAAGGGCTGCTTCCAGGAGACTGCTGCACCTCTAAGTAAGAACAGGACTGTTTATTTTCAAATTGTGTGTGTAAAAGTCCGTATTCAGTATTTTGATTGCTCGCTGCTGCTCTGTGTAAGTTTGTAGCTATGTAGTAGAGGATTGCTTTGTTGCTCTGTCTGCTCTGTGTAAATCTGTAGCAGACTGCAAGCCTGTATTCAGTATAAGCATTTTTTTTCAAATTGTGTGGTTGTCCGTATTCATTACAGAGCAATTGCTGCTGCTCAAAGTAATGTTCATGTTATGTTTTTGCTGGCATGAGCAATGTTTTCAGTTGCTAAGTCCGTACTGTGTGTGTGGTCCGTATTCAAGGAGTCAGTACATTATGATTGCTGCTGCTCTAATTGCAAGTCCGGTTTATTTTTGGCTCTAATCTTTTAGATAGGAGTCAGTACTATTCAGCTCTAATCTTTTGGATAGCAAAGTCTGGTTTATTTTAATTCAGAAGATAGAGTCAGGACAAACAATTGCTGCTGCTCAAGTCCAGTTTATTTCTCTTTCAGTTGCTAAGTCCGTATTGTGTGTGGTCCATATTCAAGGAGTCAGTACGGAACAATTGCTGCCGCTCTAATTGCAGATCCTTTTATTTCTTTTATTTTTGCGTGTGTTTGTAAGTCCAGTTTATAGGAGTCAGTACAGAAATGCTATTTCTTTTTGTTTTGTGGTGTTTGCAAGCTTCCGGTTTATAGGAGTCAGTACAGAAATGCTATTTCTTTTTGTTTTGTGGTGTTTGCAAGCTTCCGGTTTATAGGAGTCAGTATAGAAATGCTGCTACTCTAATTGCAGCTCCGGTTTCTTTCTTTTTTTATGTGTGTGCGACTGTATGTGTGTTTTTGCCTTATTTATTTTATTTTTTTGTGTGTGTGCATATGTTTGCAAGTCTGGTTTACTTTCTAGATAGGAGTCAGTATGGAAATGTGGATATACTGCTACTCTAACAAGTCCAGTTTATAGGAGTCAGTACAGAAATGCTGCTGCTCTAATTGCAGCTCCGGTTTCTTTCTTTTTTTTATGTGTGTGCGACTGTGCATGTGCTTGCCTTATTTCTTTTTTTTTTTTGTGTGTGTGCATTTGTTTGCAAGTCTGGTTTATAGGAGTCAGTACAGAAGTGTTGCTGCGCTGATTGCAAGTCTGGTATGGAAATGCTGCTGCTCTAATTGCAGGTCCGTCAGTACAGAAATGCTGCTTTAATTGCAGGTCATGTGTGTGTGTGTGTGTGTGTGTGTGTGTGTGTGTGTGTGTGTGTGTGCATGTATGTGTGTGTCTGTGTGTGTGTGTGTGTGTGTGTGTGTGTGTGTGTGTGTGTGTGTGTGTGTGTGCGTGCACATGGCTATCCATGGCTGATTCCTATATCACAGAACCCCCCCCCCCCACCATTTGATGATGTTATGTTTTCTGCTGTCATGCTGTGACCATTCTCCCTGTCCCATACTGACAGCAGCTGTGGGCATGTTGTATTTGCCAGCCTTCTTACAGCACTGTGCTGAAGGCTGTTAGTGCTGTTTATATCTTATCTCCTCTCCTCCTTCTATATACACAGCCATGCCTTGATCTACATACACAGGCCATTGATTTCCCTATAACAAGTCTTGTAGTCTGCACACACAGGTCACAGTGGGACTACTGATGGCTCAGCTTCCTATCATGCCCATTTGATTTATGTCATGCTGAGCCCCCATCCTAGCATATATGTATATATATATATATATATATATATATATATATATATATATATATATAGTGTGTGTGAAAATGCCACTTAGATACGAGGAGCAAGAGCCTGAATTCCCTACCCACATCACCACTTATGCTCAATGCTTGAAATGTTTGATTCTTTGGTCTGTTCCTCTTAAAATTTATGATATTCTAGCAAATTAGTGAGAACTGAATTCACTAAATAATAGCCATTTAGGTTTTAGTCTTCCTATCTTTCAGAAAACACATGGTAACACAAAACATTTTATTCTAGCAACTTTTTTAAGATTATACAAGCAATGTTTAAAATGTGTCCCTGGTTTTGGAACTTTGTTCCCCCCCCCCAATACATTTTGGCTTTTTCCAGATTTCTTGTGCTGCATAGTTCTTTAGGGGGAAAGAAGTTTAGTGCTACTTATGCCAAGTCTGTTTGTGTGGTTGGTTGCACAACAGGTAGAATACTTGCTTTTGATGCAGAAGTCTGTGGGTTCTACTCTCCCAGTATGTAGATGGATTGCTGATACTTTAGCCCTGAGAATGTCCTCTTTGGCAGAGATACATAGTAACTATGAACCTGTTATCAGTTTGTCATCCATTCCCTATTGCAATATTACTAGCTTATCATTTTTTAATGTAACATAGGCAATTTATTGCTCAAGGGCAACAGGCACTTTATTTGTAGATGAAATAATGAAATATAGTGTTGTTTGCTAGCAGCAACCTCTTCATTAGTTACAGATCTCTTTAATTGAGGAATTATTTAGATGACATTTACGTCTGCAGAGATTGTGCATATTTACTGATACTTGTGGATTGTAGAGGTTTGAGTAGATTTTTATGATGGAAATGTTCTGAATTGGGCATTTTTGTCATTATTGGTATATGCATTGTGTTTCATTACTTACTAGAAAAATGTTCAAAACAATAAAGTCAAAACACGCTCGAACAAGTATGTTGTATTATACAAGGAATCAGGAAGGTGTATCGAAGAACACATGTATGTTTCATGTGCAAGGGCCCTATGATTTGAAAACAGCCCAAAGGTAATCTTTATCCGCCACTGGCCAGATGTATTTTCTTTGAATGTGGGTTTCAATGCTGTTTCAATGAATGTGTTTACTTTCAAGGGCAGAGATGTTTTAATGCTAAGTCTATTTTCATCATGAGACTGCATTGCTTTGTTTAGCAGATGTCTATTAGTGTTTGTACTATAAAATGTAAAGTAAAATTTTTAAATGAAATCCAAATAATCATCATAGATGTAAAGCAGTATGCACAGAACAGTGTTTATGGTAAATGGGGCAAAATAGCCAATTAATGGGACATTGGAATGGCTGCAGGGGGAGGGCTGTGTATAGGGAGACCCCATTTGACCATGATTTTGTGAGGGGGGGTAGTGGCAAACTCAAAGACAGCCCCAGGCTGCACAAACTCTAGCTACGTCACTTATCAGTAAGCCATGGAGAATTGACTTTTGGAGGTCTTAGCAAACTATAATACTCTTTTGCTACGATTAGAATATTGCCTACTATCAAATGCCCTACTTTTACCACAAAACCCACATACTGCAAGTCACCAAAAACAAAATCCTAAGGTTCATCATCGTCTCCTTTCCCAGTGATCATCATTGCTACACATTTAAAAAAATGGTTACCATTTACTGCAGGGTCTGGGGCCATATTTTGGTTGTCTATTCTTCAGTTTGCGTTTGAAAGTTGGTATCCCACAATTCCACCGGAGTGGGCAGGGTTACATAATTATGTATGCAAATGTTATGTTAATCAGAGTACAGATTTGTACCTATTTTTGATGGGCCTTTGTCCAGATTTTTGATGTTTCTAGGTTGAGAGGTATGATATTGGATTCCTTCTCCTTAGGATGTATGGACTAATCAATGAGTTCTGAGGTTACCCTGTGTAATGTTTGCATCCAACTCCACACAGGCCTACCTTTCTGGATGCTGTTTTTCGGCCTAACTTTCCTTTTCTTTTTGGATTTAAGTCCTTAAGATGGCCTATACATCCTGGCTCATTACAACATCATCCTTTTTGCAAGATGTTTTAATGACACCTGCATAGATGTCTTATCTCTCTATTCCTACCCAGGTTAAAAAGTTTCATCAGCTTTGTGAAATTCATTTATATACCATAATTTCTTCCTCTGGTTAACTGGCTAGGGATAACAACTTACTAAAACTGACTTTTAGCTAACCTGATAAAGACTACTATGTTATGTTTCGGAACTTCAAAGTTGTGAACTTTTATACTGAGACTGTAGTAAATGGAATTGCAACTCTGTATTTTAAGTAAATCACTCAACTAGTGGAATGCAGAAGTCCAGGGATTTGTGAGAAAAAAAAAAGAAGAAGTGAGAGACAGAAATGACAGACCAGGCTAAGAAGGAATAGTAGTTAGTTAATAAAGATGCTATGAGAGCAGTTGCTATGGCAAACAACAAGGCATCAGAGAAACACTATCAGCTGCTGGAAAGTGAGTTAGCAGATGCTACAAAGAAACTGTATCAGGCTGTAAGACAACGACATAAAGAAAATGAAGATAGTCATCAGACATCATTCGTAAAGGATACCAAAAACAATCTGCTAACCAGCACACAGGACACTAAGGTCTGATGAAAAGACCACTTCAAGAGGCTTCTGAAGGAATAAAACACCATAGAGGCTGTACTGCTGCATGCATAGCTGACAATGAAAGAGGAAAGGGTTCAGGCTCTAGGTGGAAAGATACTTTTCAGTGGTACATTTGGTTGAGGACACATGGCTGAAGTGACATTCAGCTGCAGAGACATATGGCAGTTACAGATTCTCTGAGGGCAAAGAGAAGTATGCAGTGACAATGCACTAAGCTTTGATAATCAATGCACAGGGAGAAAATAATATCCATGGTTCACAAGGCACACAGAGACAAAAGTCAGTGTGGCAAGTATTAGCATCAGGGTGGCCAGTGGGTATGTCAGTGGCAGCGAAAATGCAGTGCACAATAGGTACTGCCTTTATTAATGGTGTGTGTAGACCATTTCCCCCTTCACAGTGTCTGAAGAATATTAGCTAAAACACATACTGGAGCATAAGTGTGACAACAGTAACATGCAGTATGACCTCCATGCTGTTGTATACTTCTGCATGTTGTACATATATAAGCATATGCTTGTTCACCGAGCACAACACACTTTACTCCCCATGCCAACATGCACTTGTTTATTGAAGCTGTGGGAATGGAGCCGAATGCTTTTTTTTGCCCACAGGAACTCTGCAACAGCCATATGTCTCTGCAGCTGAATGTCATTTCAGTTGTGTCCCCAGCCGAGGAAATGTTTAACTGCCTAGGAGCCTCAACCCTGACTGGATAATAAGTATTCTGGTGCCAATGTACAGGAACAAAGGGAATATTAACAACTGAGGGCAGTATAGAGGCATCAAACTCTAGTCACACTGCATGAAAATGCTGCACAAGGTGATTGATAAATGAAAACAGAGTACTGGGAAGTAAGATGGGGGATAATTTGATTTTAACAGTGAGACAGTGGAGAAGAAACTGGAGATGAGGAAAGAGTGCAACTGAGTATTCCTAGACTTGGAGAAAGCATATGACAAGGAGCAAGGAAAACTGATTTGGGAATCCGTGTGATGGTCTGAAGTCCTGGAAACACTAATTAGTGCTGGCTTGTAAAAGGACTCAAAGGCAGAAGGATAAGTAGTGTTTGGATTCACAGTGGGGTTCCCAGTGGGAGTGAATGTGCATCAGCATTCAACTCGGCAATCAGTCCTGTTCATACTGGTGATAGACTACACTGGCAAAAAGGTCAGAGGGGATAAATCAATAAAACTGCTGTCTGCAGTTGATATGGCACTGCAAGCAGACTCTAAACAAGAACTTCATGAAATGATAGGGAACTGGAATGTAACACTGAAGGCACATGGGATGAAGCTGAACACAGATAAGACAGTGGTCATGGCAGCAAATGTGGGACAACAGAAGTTGAAAAGAAGTTCTTATCTCTGTATGTTTCTCTGTCTTTAAGCTTAATTTCCACCATAGGTACCTGTGGCATAGCCTAGTTATCTTCCAGTTCATTAGGTATGTACATGTTCTGCTGTTATATATATAAAAATGATTCAGTATGTCTGCTATATGAATCTAACCTTCTTCTGCTTCTTTTGGCTTTTCCTGGTTAGGGGTCGGCACAGCTGATCACCTGTCCGCTCATGATTGGCAGTGGAGTTTTATGGTGTTGAGTTGCCAGCCCAGTGCCCAACCTTCCACAGAAGGCACACACATGCACACACTCACACCTAGGGCCAATTTAGAGTGTCCAGTCTTTGGGATGTGGGAGGAAACCGGAGCACCCGGAGGAAACCCATGCAACCACAGGGAGGACATGCAGACTCCACACAGAAGGCACCCCAGCCGAGGATCGAACCAGAGAACCTCTTGCTGTGAGGCAGCAATGCTAACCGCTGCACCACCATGGCCGCCCTGCTATATGAATCTAACCTCATGGCTCATAAATCAATCTCAAGTCATACTTCTGTACATTTAATAGCATTCTTGGCAAATGGCAACCCAGGTGTTGCCTTGTGCAAATACCTCTTAAAATACTCTGTGCTGCCATATAATCACTCTCAAAATTATTTTTCCTTACACTGATGTAACTTTTTTACAGACATGAGCAACTGCAAGTAGTTCCTTTATCATGTGAGTATACCTCATCTGACAGTCAGTAAACACTCTTTAATCATATGCAGCTGGCTTGCTTCTTAGAAAATCACAACAATAGCATACTGTCTGTCATCAACTTGTAATGCTACTGTGTACTCGTGTTAAATACATCAGTGTAGGTGCTTTGATAACTGTTTGACCATTCCAAAATGTTTTTCTTGCTCTTCACACCAAACCATGCCACACTGTGTCCCTGTAATTTCCTAAAATTGCACAGTTATTTCAGAAAGATTCAGAATAAACTTTGAAGGACACTGCAAGAAGGCCAATAATTATATGTGTGCTTGTTTATACTTTAGTGGAGGTAACTGCATTTCACCACTGACCTTTTTCTTTTCCTCATCTGATTTCAAACACTCTAAGGTCTAAACATAATCCACGTACCTTACTTTTGTAATGTTTATTTTACAGTTATTTTTGTTCATCTTGAGACTTTATTGTTTTGGTCAATTCAATAAGTGAATCAGTCTTCAGTCATGTTCTTCTCTAGATGCACCCCAAGTAAGAATATCATCAGCTAACCACTATGAAGCTCTTCTGTCATCTCTACAGCCATTCTGTGTGCAGCACCTCTAATGCTGACAACATATCTAATTTGCAATCTAAGAAATCTACATTTTCCTCTAGGTACCTCAAGTCTATGTTATATCAGTGAACAGTCACATTGTTGAATGGCATTTCACCCCCCCCCCCGCCTAATTATATATACCAACTCCGAGATTGTACTACAGTGAAAAAAGGGCAAATTTCCTTATCCTTGGCATAATGTGATCTCTGGCTGAACAGTTTGATGGGCTGCATTGCCGATGAAATGCTTTATGACAATGTGGCCGTTCAGTGATATGATATTGATGCAGGTACCTCTGTCTATAAAAGAATTAGGACTTAATTAAAACACCAAGATCTCATTTAAATGGAAAAAAGTAATGTGACCCCAACATGCATGTGACCAACTATAGGTTCTGCCAAAAATTAATTAAACTGAGAGCGCCTGTATAAAGATGTTTGCAAAAAGACACTGAAGATTGAAAGTTTTTCATTGTCATTCAAACCTGGAAATAATACAGCATTTAATCTAATTTGCCATATTAATTCACAATACTCCAGTGTGTTTTCCAAGGTGCTAACTCTGTAACTACTGGGAACCTTCATTAAAACAGAATAAGAACTTTTAAAAAAAAATTCTGCAAATCAATGAATGTTTAAAAAGTGCATTGTTTCTGTCATATTTAGAAATACTGCATTTGTGTTCATAAATATGTTGTTGAAAGTGTCTCTATTTAACCAACAGACAAGCAGTTGAACAATATATATTTGCTGATACACCATTCCTATAAAAGTACAGACTTTTAAAAAATTAAGATTTGGTTTATTTTAGAAAAAGTTCCCAAGATTACAAGGTTGATAGCTGGCATTACACATTGGTGTATCATGAATTATTTTGGCAAATTAGATTAAATGCTGGATTATTTCTAGATTTGAATGACAACAGTTCAATCTCCTGTGTATTTAAATGTGATTACTGAGAAAGTCTTACTGGGTAGAAGCCCATTTTCAGCAGAGGCCCAGGGAGAAAAGGTCCAAATTATTACAAATCATGTTAAGAACAGTAATTTTACAATCTTCAAAATAAAACAAAAACATCTACAGTTTAAATAATTATAACAAATTAGACATGATATAAAAAACATTGATTAAGAATCCATACAAGGTATATGGCAATCATTTAATATTTAGAGAAATTTTAGATAGACTAATTCTTTAATCTCTCTACAAACTAACAGAAATAAGAATTACAATATGAAGTGTGGGGAAGCAGGCTTATAGTATATTTAGAGCGAAAGTCACGGAAGAGAATTTGATAGCAGTGAGAAAGTATGTGAAAAAGGGACAGTAAGGAGGTATAAGGAATGAAAATATACTTGTTCACATTTAGGGATAGAGCCACATTTTAGCTAGGAGGTCTTTCAGAGGGGTTTTGAAAGATAGGAGGGGAAGGTACAGATCAGGTGGATACAGGTAAGGAGTTCCAGGACTTAGCAACCTTGTACAAGTACAGACAATGCCCAGCAGATTTGCTAGTTTGCATTAAGACAGGAGTTTTTGGTCACTAGATCACAATAACTAACGGGGAACATAGACATGTAGAATGTTTGTTTTATTAGAGCTGGACAGGCAGATGTATGCGGGATAATTTTATAGGTGGTAAGAAGTTGTGTATATTTTAGTTGATGTGGCAGTTCTAACCAATGTAGGCTTTTCAGTGCTATACAGTGGTGGGTTCTGAAAGGGGTATGAACTGCAAATTTAGCAACTTTGTTATAGCATTGTTCAAGTTTTAATTTTTATAAAGCCTGGAGGTTTGTAAGGATGGCAGCACCATATACAAGAGTGGAGAGGAGATAAGTAGTGACAAGTGTAGTTTTAGTTGCGTCAGTGAGAAACTTCTTAGCTCTGTAAAGCAGTCCTAGTTTTTGATGAGATTTTCTTATGCAATTTTGTATATGCAGGTCAAATGTAAGATTATGATCCACTATCACCCTTAATAGTTTGCTATGAGAAGTGACATCAGAGGTTGTATTACCAAGAGAGAGAACTTTAAATTCTGTTTTTTTCATGACAGAGGGATTTGGGGAAAAAAGTAGTAGGTTGCTCTTTTTTGGGCTGAGCATGTGTTGTGAGTTACAAAGCCATATTTTGCTGGCTTTTAAAGTTTCCTCAGTAAATTTTGATGTTTACCATATTGTCAGATATGCAAATGAGAGTAGAATCATCTGCATACTCTATTAGGGTGGTGTGTTGTGGATGTATAGAGGGTGTTGGTGAAAATGTTAAAGAGGAGGGGACGAAGGCTAGAGCCTTGTAGTACATTGGTGGTAACTGGGAGGTAAGTAGAGAGTATGGAGGGCGATTTTACTGACAGATACCTATTGGACAGATTGCTTTTGAACTACAGAAAGATGGGCTGAGAGAGACCTAGTGAGGACATTTGAAGTAGAAGTTTGCTGTAACAAACTGTGTCATAGGCTTTAGACAAGTCTAGAAATGAGGAAGGGACTAGTTTGCCAGAATTTCTAGCTTTATTGACAGTATCTATATAGGTTAGAAGGGCAGTGCTAGTACTATGAGAAGGACGAAAGCCATGTTGTGTGAGATAGGAGTTCTTCCTGCAGGAGATAGTCTAGCAATTGTTTCTGAATACATTTTTTCAGGTATTTTGGCGAGGGGAGATAAGATTGATATTGGTCCTTTGTGCAGAGGGATAATGTGTGACTTTTTCCAGAGAGAGGGAATGTGGGATTCCCGGACGGACATATTTATAAGGATTGAGACAGGATGGACAATGCTACTGGCTGCTATTTTTAGATACTCACTTGTAAGGTCATCAGCTGAAGAAGAGCATGGTTTAAGTTTAAGAGTAGTTTTATACAGGATGTGGGCACAAGTTTGAAGGTGAAAGTGGATGTGGTGATATGTAGCTGTTGGTCACGGCTGGGATTAGTTGCTGAGAAATCCTTGGTTAAAGATGCTATACTATCTATAAAATAAGAGTTGAACTGTATTGCAGTTTCGAGTGGTGAGTTATTGGGAAAGGGGATTGGGTTGAATTTTTGGCCAGGATGTAAGATTTGTTTAATGGATGTCCAAATTTTTTAGGCTTGTGTTCAGTATTACACCAAAAGTTATTATAGTACAGTATTTTTTTTATTATAGCATAGTTTTATGTCTTCATTTATTTGCTTTGTAGTATGATTGTGAAGCATTCTGAAGTTTTCACGATATTGAGGTGTTTTATATTTTTTCAGTTCTTTCCATTCTTCTTCTCTATCCTGCATTAGCATTCTACTCTTTTTGGATAGCCAAAATGCATTATTTGGTTCCAGTCTCTTCCTTCTAGGAGGTGCAAGGCTATTTAGGATATTTAGAAAAACTGTACCGAATTCAATTACAGCATTGTCTAAAGGGGAGGATTTTTAGGAAGTTCCAATTAATAGATGACAGTGTTGTAATGAAGATTTCTGGTTAAAATGTGGAAAGGTTGTGTGTTTTGTTTTTTAACTATAATGTTTAACTGGATGTGTAAGATGTCTGGTCATACAGACTGGGAGATGATCACTGAGAGAGTCTGACATTGTGCCTGTGGTGGAGTATTTGCTAGGGTCTCATACTAGGATCCAGTCTAATAGAGAATTTGATGTCTTGATATAATGTGTGGAGCTATTATTTAGTTGTGTGAAACCATATAAATTCATGATAGATGTAGGGCGTTAGAGTTTATGTCCGACCAACTGACATTCAGATCACCTAGTAGTATTTTAACCACCCTCAGGTCAATTTATAACTGAGAACAATCAGTTTATAGCCAAAACAAAGAAATTAACAAAGAGATGCAAGTAAAACAGGTTGTCTGTCATTTTCTGAGACTAAATAACTGTCATATGCAATATAGTCTACTGGTCAAGAAAAAGGAGACAGTGGCCAGGTTAGTAAGAGGTCCAGAAAGTGTATGGGCTATTTCACAGAGACTTTCAATCACAGAGCAGGCATGTATTTAACTGATTAAAGTTAATACGCAGCAAGGTTCTTCATGATAAATATGCTTACATTAAACAATGACAAAGTTCTCTGTAAACTTGTAGGTGGAGGGCTTTGTGGCAGAGCTCCTGCAGTACTGAGGTCAGATATAGTGACTGCAGGCTATTAAACAATGATGAAGTTCTCCATAAATCTGTAGGTGTAGGGCCTTGTGGCAGAGCTCCTGCAGTACTGAGGTCAGATGTAGTGACCGCAGGCTATTTCACAATGACTAAGTTCTCAGTAAACTTGTAGGTGTAGGGCCTTGTGGCAGAGCTCCTATAGTATCGAGGTCAGACATAGTAGCGTAGGATCTGCTCTATGAACGAAGATACTGACTGACTGTAAAAGGAGACAAAACTGAGAGGATATTTAGCAATACATTTTACTACTATTTAACAGTTTTTTTGCTTAAATTTTTATATATAAGTGCTTTTATTCTGAATAAATGTTTGAGCAATGCAAACAGTCACAACTTCTTTTTACATTTAAAAGAGAGTCTGGAGGTTTAATGAATTTATTCTGATGAAGTGATATTTCCTATATGGATGAAAGTGGTTAATAAATTCAGTTTGTTTTGTCTTCGTGGATGATTATTGTTGGTTCCTTGATTTCCAAGTTACATTAATACCACTAATCTTGACCTTTGCTCTTTTTTATCTTGAAATTTCTTATAGATATATTAAGAGTAAACAGCCTACGCATGTCCTTAAACAGTTTGATTTGCCCAAATGCATACAGAGCATCAAGTGCAGATAAAGACTTTGTATCTGGCATACCAGCAACAACTTATTGTATAAAATGAAGTGGATAAGTCTCTAAGATGCCTTAACATGGGAATACTAACTAATCTTCCACAAATTTCAGGCCCCTCACCAATATACTGTGTACTCAAAGCTGCAAAGATTATACAGGAATAATACACATGCACATTCTGAAAGTCTTTCTTAATGAGTTATCACATACATCACATAAAAAAGAAAAAACAGACATCATAATGATTTTTCTTTTGCAGTGGGATAAACCCCTGTACTCCATGCCCCAACTGTTTATATACACTAATTCTGAGGTCACAGAAACATGGAGAAATGGAAATGGTATACACTATATAACACTGAGTGCTCTCTATACTTTGTGTTGCATGATCTCTAACAAATAATACAACTCAAAACCAGCATTATAATAATATTGTTCAACAATTAGCACATATTATTGTACCTTCAATCTGTAAGGATGAATCTGTGAGGATTCACTCACCACTTAGACAATAAAATATCCTATTTCCATGGATAATGTTCTCGTTTCACAGCTTTATTCGGGCCTTGCATATTTATGTATATATGCATATTGTCAGGATTAAGCAAAGTAATTATACAATTCATCCAGTTAATAACTTCACTCTTTTTCTTAACCATACCCCTGTATTCCATTCTATGAAACTCCATTTCTGTTTTATCTATCAGTGCTAGTGGAGCATTAAATGGGACGTATATAATGGGTAATACAGCAGGATCAATATGAATATGAAAAAGACCTGGCAAATGCTCCAGACTAGCAAATCCACATCTCTGCAATAACATCCCTTAATCTAATTTACCATAACAAACTTCTGACAAGTACAAAGACACACTACTGAAGGACGGTATAGTTAATCTATAATTGAATTTTGTATTTCTTATTTTATTTGCAACTAAGCATTTTCTGTTATAAGAGCTACAGGCAATGGTGTGAATAAGTAAGCAAAGAAAGGTTTCAGCTTATCGGTGCATAGAGACCATTTAGAATCATCACCTAATTTCCCAACTGCCCTACAATACTTTCTAGTTAAGTGACTTGCTCAGAGTCACACAGTAAGCAAATAAAGGCTGACAGAATCATAACCTGGACTGCACGAAAATGGCTTGTTAATGAGTCACAGCCTTAATCCTCCTCACTAACTGCCAAGATTTAAATAACTATCGTACAGCCTCAACATAAGAAATGTTTTAGCCAGCACCAGGTTGTATCCTGCCCCTGTGTCTGCTTTAAAGTCTACTCTCTGATTATTTTGAATTGTTCTTCCCAGAGCACTGATTGATTCTCTGATTATTTTGAATTGTTCTCCCCAGAGCACTGATTGATTCTCTTGTATTAACAAACTCTCAGTTTCCCATTCTTGCAGAAAGAAACTCCTTTACTTACAGAACTATAACAAAATCATTTTCATGGGTTTGCTCTAGCATATACATTCTTTTTAGTTGCAAAATGTTTTCGTGAATGTTATACATTTTAATAAAAGTATTTCTTTTGCCACAACTCGTATATGACTGACCTAAAAGCTTTTCCTTTTATCATGTGTTTAACATAACGTATGTAAAACATGTCAGTTTTACATATGTTACAGTTTTTATCTTTTTGTTTTCACTTTTTTCTTGCCAATTTTTTTTGTTGTTGTTTTTATGTGCAATTGTGCTTACTTTTAATTCTTCTGATGGTTCTTTAACTTGAGTCAAAAATAATTTCTAAGGCTCAGTACACTTATATCACTTTATTTAACATTAAATCTATTTCCTATAACAATCCATCTCTTTATGCAGCCATTATGTACATCAAACTCAATGCTGATTTGTACTAATGAATCATGTAACTCATTATATTCACAACTGCTTTCTCAGTTATCTAATTTGGTAAAATAAGGACCAATCATTTCTAGGGCCCTTGTGACCTTTTGTACAACAAATGCCAGATTTACTTATTTATTTATTTTAACAAGAAACATCTTTATTAAATTATCATGTATGACGTAGGCAATCTTACATTTATACAAATGAAAATAAACCATACCAACACAACCTCGGTTGCAAACATTATACATTACAAACCATGCCAACACAACTGTAGCGGCAAACATTATATATCATTTATAAATCATTGTCAGTCAAGCATTACATAGCTCATTCAATTCCTGCCTTCTTTTAAACCTCATTCCTCCTCTGCATGCATTGATCCCACACTTCCTAATTTTCCTATGTAATTTGCTACTACGCTTTTCTAAAAATACCAGTCCCCTTTGTTTTATCTCTGTTACTATCTTTACTACTTCTAGTGAAGTTGGCTTAGATTTTAATTTCCATTTTCTAGTAATTGCTTTTTTGGCAGCCATCATAATTAGACTCAGCCAGGCCTTACTATGTCTAGGCAATTCCGATTCTGTATCATAGCTCAAAAAAATCGTTTCCTTAGTTACACCAATTTGCTCACTTAGCATCTCCAACAGAGCAGTCTACAGGCAACAGACCAGTCTGCAGGGAATCTTTAAAGTCTGCAAACTAATTACACTCCACATCACCTCCAACATTTGCTATCTATGCTAGGAAGAATTCTTTGGAGTCTATTTGGTGTATAAAAATACCTATGTAAACACTTCCAAGCAAAGATCCTACATCTTCTACACTTTCTTACATATCTGGAAGACAAACATATATCACCCATTGTTTCTTTCTGAATTGCTTATCCAGTCTCTCTTCCCAATCCTTTCTAACCTTCTCTGATTGATTCTAGTAGTTGGCATGCAATATTTTGTATGCTCTACTAATTATTCCTTTCTCAACAGCAAATTCTGTTCTAAATTACACTAAAAACTCTACCAGTGGTGGTCTTTTGTTTAGGACCCCCTTATTTATTTCCCTTTTCTCTCTGATATCAATCCTTTATAGGGAAGGCAATCTCTAACCTGCAGTCCAAATATGTTCTTGGCATCTTCCCATTCTATTACCTTCCCTCTCTACTTATTTGCTTCCAATACCTAGATTTCTTTGCCAGTTTTCTCCAATAAATTCCGGCCTTCTCTTGCCTGCTGTCTCTATCCTTAATTGCAGGCATCCCTATCAGCAGAATCTCCTTTCTCCATTCCCGTGTTGGCTTAGTTCTACGAATACTTTCTGCTACTTTATGAATATAGTATTCTGTATGATTATTGTTATTTTCCTTAAAGGTCTGCATCCAAAAAAACAGTCTCTCCTTGTTTCTTGAGCTTCCCCCCCACTTCATCATCATCTCTTTCCACTTTGAATTATAGTTTTCTGCTTGTGATAAGCATTGGAGCCTTTACTGTGTTGCTCTGAAATATCCCTTCAAACTGGGTAATTCCAATCCTCCCTGTTCTATTGAAATAATAAGCTTATCCCACTTGACTCTTGCCATCTTCTCCTCCCAGATAAAAAATGTCTGCTCTTTATTAATTGCTATCCACAGCTTCTCCTCTGGCTGATAAAAATATGCCTGACATATGTGTAAGACTAAAGGGACTAAAAACATTTAAACTGCTTGTATCTTACTATCAATATCCATATAACAGAACTTCCATTTTCTCAATTCTTGTATTATCTTTTCTTTAGTCTCTTCCCACATATCCTTAGCTGCCACACCGGAATCATTTTTTAATCCATACTCCTAAATACTTAATTTTATCATGTCCCCATAAGTATGGATATCGCTGAACCAATCTGTACGTGGGTACCTAATTTGCTGCTATTGCCTTTGTTTTATTCATTAATTTTGTATCCTGAAAAGATCTGAACCTGCATCAATATGTTCCACAGTACTGTAATTTCCCTTTCTGGTTTTGTCAGGTATAAAATAATGTCATCTGCAAATAGAGCCAGCTTTTCTTGACTACCATACGAATTTTATCCTTGAATTTCTGAGTCCCTTATTTTCTTTGCCAGTGGTTCAAAATATAATGCAAATAACAAAGGAGAAGGAAGACACCCCTGCCTGGTTCCCCTGCTCAAGCACAGATTATCAGAGAGGACCCCACTTACTTTAATTTTTGCCTCTAATCCCTCATTTGTCCTCCTAATTGACCTTATAATTTTATCAGAGAGTGCAAATGCTTCCATTGCTCTGCTCATAAAGTTCCAGCTTACTCTGTCAAATGCTTTCTCTGCAACAAGACCCACCGACAACAGTTTATTTTCTCACATTCTACTTCACTCTGGATGATCAGTGTTCTGCTAATGTTGTCAAACATTTGCCCCCCCCCCCCCTCCACAAAACCACACTGATTCATATCTATCAATTTTGGTATCACTTTGCCATTATTTTAGCCATGACAGACACTTTATAATTATGGTTTAGTTTTAAAATGGGTCTGTATTACTTTAGATCTGATGGATCTTTACCTTCTTTAGGCATTACAGCTACGACCACTTTCTTTCAGGATGTTGGTACTTCTCCTCTTAAAATATTGCTAAAAAAACTTACCTTCCAAATCTTTATCAGTTTTTTTCCTTCTAGCTTACAAACTTCTACAGGAATACCATCTATTCCTGGAGAATTTCCTGTAGATTGCTTATACATCACCATTTTTATCTCATCTCCTCCTATCCTGTTAGTAATTGGGCCTCTTCTACCTCTACCTCTAACCTTTGCATATTTAATTCTTCCATAAACATTTCTATTTGTACCTTTTCTTGTGTTCCATATTTCTCTGTTTTATAGAGACTTTCATAGAATTTCCAATATATTTCTAATACTTCTACAGGATCCCTTGTTATCTTCCTTGTTATACGCTCCCTAAGCTTGGTGACAGCCCTTTCTACTTTCTGTTGCCTGAGTCATTGTGCTGAAAGTTTTTCTGTTCTAGAGTTACTGTCAAAAAACAGTTGCATAACAGCAACTGTTCTAAACTCATACAAATTATCAGGGTAATCACTTATTTTCTGTTTAGCATTCTGCAGTTGTCCCTCTTCTTCTTCTTTGAGATTCCCCTATTTTGCAATACTTTAACATTTGTCAGTCCCTCTAAATTATTCTTATTTCTTAACCGTATCTCCTTTTCTTTTATTTTCACCCTATTTGTAAACTCCACTTTAATTTTATCCCACTCTCTAGCTATATTTTCAGAAGGAATTTCTATCTTCTCTAATAGCTCCTGAATAATTTCCACTACCCATTCCTTAAATTCCTCTCTTTTCAACAGATGGGTGGGAAAGTGGCAGTGTCTCATTTTTATTTCATTACCTTTATGTTTTCATTTTAATTATTGGAGCATATTAAGACCTATAATTAAATGCACATGTTCCTGTGAAATGTAAATTTTTGTCTAGCCTAGCTTAGTTTTTGTATCTCGGGGAATGAAATGTAAATTCACTTCAAACTCATAGTACTGAATTTATATCTTCCATGCCAAATATTTTCATAAATTTCTTTAAAAAATCTACCCTCATTTGTTATATTTTTTCCTTCGGGGCCCCCTGACACATCTTCATTATTGCAAATCAAATTCCAGTTCTTACCTATAAGTAATATTCCTTGCTGAAAGCTGATTATTTCTTTCAGAATTTTCTTAAGCTCCATTATAGCAGTTTTCAGTGGAATATAAATACATGCCAGTGTAATAACAAATGCAAGATTTATGACATATTTTTTCTCAGCTTACAACAATTCTGAAATTTCTGCCTTATCACAACTTTACTGCCTTTCTCTCCCTCTGAAAATCCAAAAGTACTATACAAATTATATACTTTATTTTTCCCAGTGATGTGAAAATGTGGCACACTAGATCTTCTTGTGGGTTTTGGCCATTCTATTTGCATTCAGGAGCAAATCAAACCTCTGGATCCACAGCCCTGTTTTCAGGAGCCATTGTTTTCAAACAATTTGCCTTGCACACACACACACACACACACACACACACACACACATATATATATATATATATATATATATATATATATATATATATATATATAGAGAGAGAGAGAGAGAGAGAGAGAGAGATTTCTTAGTTGTTTTACCTGCACCATGTAATAAATAAATAAAAAGATTTATTCTGCTTCAGTTCTGATGTAGTATGTGGGTCCTTAACATGATGAGATGTCAGCTGCTCAACATTATATTTCAGACTGCGCATTAATACAGTGAAGCCAGCCCATATGATAAAATGTATGCTAGTACTCTGAGAGCTATAGAGGTGTTATGCTCTTACAGAGATAGTGTCATGCATTACAACATAAATGCTGACTCTACAGAGTCGAGTTATAAAGGAATAACAGTGTCCCATGCAATGGGAATTCAATCAGCAGACCAGTTATTGAAGGAGCTGGCTTGGGAAAGATGAAGGTGCACACATGTAAACCTGCAGGCATTGAAAATAGGAACAAAGGCCCATGAAAACTAGGAACTTTTAGCTAGAAACCTGAATATCTAATTAGCATAAAATTAGAATACCAAATAGCACATAACTCTTCCTGCTTCCACTAGGAATGCAGAATACTTATCAAAGCATGTTTAAAAAAACAGGGAGTAACAGAAGCGGTAGAAAAATATAAGAAAATTATCAAAGAGACAGTGTGTAGAATCTGTAGTCTTTAATAAGCTGTATCACAAAATTCTACCATTCAAGGACATTTATTTTTGCTTTAGAAAAAGAGAGTTGGAAGATGATTGTCATCTTTCTGTAAGTTATTGTTGCCACTATGTATGTTGGTCATGTATCATGATTTTCTGTGTACTAGACAGCTTCAAAAATCATGTGATGACGTGGGTTGCAAAAATTGTTTGAAAAGGTAAATCAAGCTTGAAAACAGACTTCTTCTTCCTCTTTCGGCTTTTCCCGGTTAGGGGTCACCACAGCGGATCATCTGTCCGCTCATGATTGGCAGTGGAGTTTTATGGTGTTGAGTTGCCTGCCCAGAGCCCAACCTTCCACAGAAGGCACACACATGCACACACTCACACCTAGGGCCAATTTGAAGTGTCCAATCCACCTACTGCATGTCTTTGGGATGTGGGAGGAAACCGGAGCACCCGGAGGAAACCCACGCGACCACAGGGAGGACATGCAGACTTCACACAGAAGGAACCCCAGCCGAGAATCGAACCGGAGAACCTCTTGCTGTGAGGCGGCAACGCTAACCACTGCACCACCGTGGCCACCCCCAAGCTTGAAAACAGACACACCTCCAAAAACAGGGACATCATAACTCAGCCTGAAAATAGGAAAGTTCCTCCAAAATAGGAACATTTTAGAGGCATGGGTGAGTGTATGAAGTCTTCTTGCCCATTCTTGGTGGGGGTGTGGGTTCTGGTGAAGCACTACAGTTCTATGATACTGCCTGAGGTTAGCAGTAATAGCAGTCTGTGACAGTGAAGTGCTCTGGTCCTTCTGAGCAGTATATTGCATTTAAGGTAAAGCTGGGTCGCGATGAAGCACACATCTGGCATTAGTTCTATAGTCTATGCTTCGGCAGCAAGCACACTATCTGGAAACAGACAGATAAGAGTTGGGGCATAAAAGCCTTCTACCTAACCAGCCATGGTAAATGCCCTCTGGTAGCTGGATCTTGATCCCACCAAGACTGAACAGCCAATAGAGCAGGAACCTGAATGGGCAGATCAGATTGTGTGGGTGATACTGACTCTCGGAGGGGAAAGAAGAGAAAAATATGATTATCAGTCATAAGCACAACCTCAACAAATTAATCTTCTAGCACATCAACAGCACTCTCCTCTTCTGTTGTAATAACTATCTTACGTCACAATATGGGCACATACTTTTAGTTATGTACTTACCATAACTTTAGATGTTTGGGATCCATCTCGCCTACATTCAATACTGATGGGCTCGGAGCCGATGCTATGCTATAGAGCGAGGCCTCTTATTGGCTGAGCTATTTCTTATCCCAGGATGCACCACCACTAATCCCCCAGATCTTGTTTGTCCGCATTCATGCACACATGCACAACTTGTTTATATAACATTGTTATATGTTTCAAGATGAAACAACAGGATTCGGACCTTCTGAAATCCTCTGATCTCCAAGGAAGGGAGAAGGAGGGTGAGATGGATCCCAAACATCTAAAGTTATGGTAAGTACATAACTAAATATCTCACCTACATTCAATACTGATGGGACAGCGTCCCTAGCACCTAAATCCTGGGTGGCTCATTGGAAAACACTCCTGAGCACTGTGGAACCAAATGAAGCTCGTCCTCTAGATGCCACATCCAATTTGTAGTGGGAAATGAAAGTGGGGAAGACCATGTAGCACAAATGTCACTAATGGCAAGCTTAGAATGAAATGCTATCAAGTAGCCATAGCCCTTGTAGAATGAGCTTTGACAGAGGTGGTAAGCTCTTTGTTAGAATAAGAATAAGCTTGAGTAATACAGTCCCTGATCCATTTGGCAATAGTGACCTTTGTGGCTTTGCCCAATTTATTGTCTGCAAAGGATACAAACAACTGATCTGTTTTCCTTGTTTGTTTGGTCCTATCTAAATAAAAAACTGCCTGTGGACATCTAATGTGTGGAATATGAATTCCGCTTTGTTAGAATACTTCGGAAAGAAGACTGGAAGTTCTAATGATTGTTGTAGGCAGAAACTAGAACAAACTTTAGGGACAAAGGAAGGATTTGGCCTGAGAGATACTCTGTCTTTGTGAAAAACCAAGTACGGAGGTTTTACAGTCAGAGCTTGAAGCTCTGAAACCCTTCTGGCAGAAGTAATCGCCACCAGAAAGGCAGTTTTCCACGATAGAAATTTTAAATCACATGTCGCTGCCGGTTCAAAGGGGAAGGAAGTTAAGGCGTGTAACACCACATCAAGATCCCATGGAGGAGCAGGATGAGAAATCAGAGGTCTTAAAAGCGCAGCACCTTTCAAGAAGGTCTTACACAATCTGTTGCTCATTAAAGGTGGGTTTATAGATTCTTGAAAATTGGAAATAGCTGCCAATTGAACCTTGATGGTAGAGACTGAAGAGCCTTGATTGAAAAGAGAAGTTAGAAATTTCAGCACTTCTGATACGGGACTAGTGATGGGATCCAGGCCCCAGAGTTGAGCCCAAATAGCAAATCTTTTCCATTTGCTAGAATACAATTTCTTTGTAGCAGACTTGTGGGCCGAAGATAAGATGTGTACAACTTCTGGATCCAATGTATGACTCCTGACTATAGTCGGAAAAGGAGGAGCCAAGCCATCAATTTTAAGGTGTGTAGGGACTGGTGGAATAGTCCCGACTGATGAACCAAAAGGTCTGGGATCTGATCCAGGAACCATGGACCTTCCAGAGCATATTTCCGGAGATAGGGGAACCATACTTGACGAGGCCAGTAAGGAGCAACTAAGATCATTTTGCTCCCCAAGAGAGATGCCTTTTGGATCACCCTGGGAAGGAGAGGAACTGGGGAAGGCATAAAGCAAGCCGGGAGTGGCCCATGGGGCTCTTCCGGAGCCGGGTGAGGGAGAAGAACTTTTGCATTATTCAGTGGAGTCGAAGAGGTCACAACACGGAACTCCCCATTTGCTGAAAATCTGATTTGCAACTGTAATGTTCAGAGACCATTCGTGAGGAGAGAGGATGGTTCTGCTCAGTCTGTCGGCTATCACATTGGACTTGCCCGGGATATGAGTAGCGACACTGCCCATTTCCAGACCCTCATGGCCTCTGCAAAGAGGATAGGATCTGGTCCCTCCCTGTTTGTTCAGGTACCAGACAACTGACATGTTGTCTGAGTGAACGGCAATTATGCCCTGAGGGAGGTAATCGTGAAGGGCTTGAAGGGACAGAAGCACCGCCCTCATTTCTAGGATGTTGATATGAAGTAGGGTCTCTTCTGGGTGCCATTTGCCTTGGACTGACCTGCCCAGGGAATGCCCCCCCCACCCCATCTGGGAGGCGTCCGTGGTCAAAGTGGCCGCAGGAGGAGGTGGAACAAAGGGTCGTCCCTGATCCAAATTGGAGGGCACTAGCCACCAGTGAAGGTCCCATTTGCAGGTTTCTGTGATCCATATGAGGTGACTGAGAGGGAGTTCCTGAAAGGACCACTGAGCTGAAAGAAGCCACTGGAGAATTCTCATGTGCAACCTTGCCAGGGGAACTAGAAGAACCGTGGCGGACATGGATCCCAATAGCTGCAGGACCATTCTGGCTGGGGCTTTGGAAGTAAGGCTCGACTCTAACTTGAGCCTGTATGGTTTGTATCCTGTCTGTAGGTAGATAGACCATTCGGTTTGAGTCTATCTCTACCCCTATGAATCTTATTGAGATGGCAGCAACACAGACTTTGGCCAGTTGAAGGTGATTCCAAGGGAATTGCCCAGTGATATAGTGGCTTGTAGGCTCTGCAATAGTAGATGCTTGGAGGTGGCAGTTAGGAGCCAGTCATCTAGATACGGAAACACCTGGAATTCTAGACTTCTCAGGTGAGCAGTCATGACCGCCAAACATTTGGTGAACACCCTGGGGCTGTGGTGAGACCAAAGGGCAGGAACTGAAAATGACTGCCTCCTAGGCTGGATGTCTCCTGGACGCTTGATGTACCATGATATGGTAATAACCGTCCTTGAGATCTATGGAGCACATCCAAACACCTTTCTCCAGCAATGGGAGAATGGTTTGTAGGGTGACCATTCGGAACTTGGACTTTTGACTGAATGGTTTAGAATGCTGAGATCCAAAATGGGTCTCAAGTCCCAGTCTTTTGGCACCAAAAGAATCTTGAGTAAGTCCCTAATCCGATCTGGTCTGCGGGGACGGTTGGATGACTCCTTTGCAGCAGCTTTGAAACTTCTGAGGCTGCAGTTTCTGACTGGGTGGCGGGTCCGGGATTTTTGGATTGAGGTGGAGAGTGAGAGAAAGGGATGGTGTAACCTCCGGCGATAATTTGAAGCACCCATCGGTCCTGAGTGATACCTTCCCAGGCTTTTAGGTGCTCCTCCGACTGGCTCTGGAGCTGCACAGTCGGGCAATCCCTCAGGGACTGTGAAAGCCTGAAGAGCCACGAAAGGACGGTCTCCAGTGTTGCGAGGGCCTCTGCCGTCTCTGTCCCCAGCCTCTGGAAGGGATCATCCTGCTGTGAGGGGTAAGACTTCTGAGATCTATGGAACCACATTTTCCCTCCTCTTTTAGCCTTGGGGTAAGGAGTGGAAAATCAGTCAAAGTCTTACCTTCTTCAATGTGCCCTTTACCTTGGGTCCAAACAAGGAGGACCCATCAAAGCAAAGGAAGACTTAAAGGCCTCCGCAAAATGACACAGGCGGAGCCAGGCTTGTCTCCCTAGAGCAATGCCTGTACCATCGCTCCCGCTACTCCTCGGCCGCATAAGAAATGAGCCTCATGGACGAGTTTGAAATGGACGACAGTGTAGCCAGCTGAGAGCCAACCGTCTGAGCCAGCTCCTCAGGCAGGTTACCCAAGAGGGTATCGGAGAGTTCTTTAATCAGATCCCTCTGAAATCTGGTAAAGTGCGTGAGATAGTTCAAGGACCTTAATGTAAAGGCCGCTGAACTTAGGGTGCGCCACCGATCCATGCTCCTAGACTCCTTATTAGGAGGATGGACGGACGTCGAAGCCTCTGCTACATCTTGCTGGGTAGCAGATGCCACCACCAAAGCATCTACAGCCACACCTTTAGTCAGGAACTCTTTTTCCGGGGGTGCTGAGAGGAACTTATTAGAACAGGCACAGTCTGATGCCCTTCGACAGATCAAGTCCAAGAGCAGGAGGTGGAGGGCTGAGCCAAGGCCTTAAGGAACACCGACTCATCAGCAGAAGGGGGTTTGGATTGCCAGCCACCTCGTTGTTTAAGGGCTTCTAGGATGTCTGCAAAGGAGACATCATCTGAGGACGACTTAGGGGACCCCTCTGCATCATCGAGATCAGTGTCTGATGTAAGAGACTCATCAGGATCTTTTCCTGGGGGGTTCCTCCGAAGAAGCTTCAGAAGGACCTCCAGGAGGGGGGGAAACCCCAGCCTTGAGAAACAAGATTAATTACAGTGAAAGAGAAACTAAGAAAGTTTTAAGTTTTTTTTTTTTTTGTTTTTTTTACACAAAAACCAGTTCACGAACTAGTAGCACAAACACATAAAATGAGGGCCTCTAACTTAAGCAGGTACTTGACCACTAAACACAAAACGCTAGATAGTAATAGGGGAAGGCCCCTCTAACTTAAACGGGAAAACCTTCCCTTAACGAAAAAAACACAAATCTCTCAACAAAAATTTTTCAAATACACTTGTACAACAACGATAGCTGTTAAAACAGCTTTTGGGTTCAAATTAACAAATTTTCTGACAGGAAAAGTCTGAATAAACAGTACTTAGCCCAGCCAAGTTTGAGACCACGTCCTAGCTTGTAAGCGGCAAATGAGATCTGGGGGATTAGTGGTGGTGCATCCTGGGATAAGAAATAGCTCAGCCAATAAGAGGCCTCGCTCTATAGCATAGAGCCCATCAGTATTGAATGTAGGCGAGATAGGATCACATAACATCATTTGTTTCTATCAGTTAATACTGCCTAATTTAAAGTCTAAAATGCATATATGTATTTGCACTTTTCAGCACAAATAAGCATGGAGAATTTGTACACAATGCAGACATTACTACATACCACTGAATGTGATATGTCTTCAAGTTCATGGCTGACAACAGTGCAGGGCATGTGATCCTAGTATGCCTTCCTGGTTAGTTTTGACAAAAGACACTAGCAACCTCAACATTCACCGGCGCCTTGAAAAGGTGAAATCTGCATAGGTTATACATTGTATCATTGCTCAGTATATAAACACATATGAAAAGGGTTTAGAGGGCAACTCTTCTGTTACAGTGACATCAAAGCGAAAGGTTTATTAATTTCGTGTCAGAGAGGTAGGACAACAGCCTAACTTTCCAGAATAGCATACCACACTTGCTGATGGGTTTGTCATGATATAATAAAACTTTAAAAGACTAGTCACTGATCTTGCCATGACATGCATCTCACTGTCTGCTAATCACCTTCTCATCAAAACAATGTTTCTAGTGAAATTGCAGGTAACATGAAATCTACAATGAATGATTACTTGCTTTATTAATGTGTTACTTTGCTTTAATACTGTCTCTTTGATGTTCATCTTGTTTATATTCAACCAGTGAGGTATTTTGACGTAAGAAAGTATTTACTAATATTAACTATAAATGATTAACCAGTTATCTAGTTGCAGTAGTGAAGCTGTAGCAGTGTTTACTAAGGTATTCCATCCCTCTATGAATTACACAACACATGTATTTGTATTTACAAGACACTCGTGTCCATTACCTGATTGTCAATTTTCAGTTCTATAAGTGAGGTATTGTACTGCAGTGCATCTACTATGGCTAGTATCCCAGCTCCAGAAATAAAATTCGATTCCACATTCAAGCTCTTCAGTGTTGTATTAACTTTCAGCATGTCAGCCAGTGCCTGCAACACCAATCAACAAAATAAGGGGAGGATAGAATCAGACAGTGCTGAATGATAAGCCATGGAAAGTGACAGTTCTTAATTTAGTCCTATAGCAAAAAAGAAAAAAAAAGAAAGAAAAAAACAGCATATCCTAGAAACTTGGTACATAATCTAGTCAGCAACATCTCCTATTAGCAGGACAATGTTCCTCCATACTATATTAGAGATATTGCTGGGCTTTGTACTGCTTTTCCTAGTGGTTACATTTTAAATATCATAGCACACAAATACTTGTTACAGTAAAAAATGTTTCTGTGCCAGCGCAAACCAAGCATATGAATAATTCTTAAGCTGCTCAATAAGATATAAGATATATCCTGTTTTAGGCTGCAATCCTATTTTGTTACCAACTGTCATACACTACAGTTAGTAAAGGAACCATGTTACAGGGTATGCATATACTGAACAATATTTGGATGCTTACTGTACATCCTGCCATGGGACACATGGGTGTGCACAAGGGTTGGCAACTTAGGAACAAATACACTTCTCATTAGAGGTGTGATGCTGCCTCAGGATACCTCAGTCTCCTCACCAGCCCCATCCATGTGTCAGAGACAGGTAAGAGATATTAGTTTCAGTAGTTCAGTGAATGAGTATATTCTTGAAAGCAACTGATGACTGGACCATGACATTTCAAACACAGGACTGCACACTAAACTTTTAAATTCTCAATCAGCAGTTACTGACTGTATTATAATGAAAGAACTCTTGACTATAATTTCAAGGAGAAGTGTGAATGTATGAGCTCTTTTGTGATATGAAGCTGTTCAATGACCAGTACCTAGCTATCCTCAACATTTATTAATAAATATGTATTAGCTGTCATGGTACAAAGTGAAATGACAGCCATGAGCCTATCAACATAATCAATGTCATCCAGCTGAGATTCATATCATCCAGACCCAAAGGTACCCTCCCCTCAAGCCCCATGGAGGGTGAGATTGGCATAATGGTTAAGGTCTTTACCTCACAGACATAGCCCAAAGAAACACGTTTTTCATCTTAGAAATCTTGTCTGCAAAAAATTGTGCCACTTTGTAACACTACTCTGTGGAAAACAATTCTCTGGGAAGGCAGATGGGCTTAGTTGCACAACCTGTTGAGCAGATGGACTTTTACTTCAAGATCTTCATTTTATGCACATCATAATGTTTATTCAAAGCAAGTTTGTCCTCCAAAAGGTATATCTGACCCCAATGATATTTCAACCTCTATCCAAACTTGCATAATGACCTCAACTCATGATCAAACTATGGTTCATTGTGAACAACAGTTTTAGGGTATATACTAGCCAGGGCAATGAAGTCCACAGCACAGCTGATGGCATTATTATAAGCCATCACCACTGCATTTATACTACCCCTTCAAGGGAATGGACAAGAAATGGACAAACAGTTTGTCACTAACAAACTGAAAGTCCTTAAATCTGATCCACTTCATACTATGAAAGCTACAGGAGTACGAGTGAGGATGGCCAAGACTGAAATGAAGAAGATAATGGTCTGATCAATGCATAGTTTCCACCACCAAATGCCTTGTCTCAAACTAGAAGTTCAAATTGTGTTCAACATTATAGGTTCATAGGTTCACAAGTAAGTTCTAGGCTAGCTGCCGTTTTGGGCAATTTTAAGCCTAGTCAATTCCCTTGGTGAGAATTAAATCCTGTACCTCTTGTCTGTGAGGTAAACACCTGAACCATCATGCCATCCCCCAACCACTGTTTCAGTGGAAACAACCTGACTGAAACTGAAGCTAGCTATTAAACTGAGTAACTCCTTAGCATATTTGGAAGATTCATCATCAGCCTAAGTATTAAAATATCCTAAGATTAATCAACAAGGGAATTTCTGAATTAGATCGTTGAGGAGGTTAACGAACATCTGCAGAAAATTCCAGGATACTCTAGTGAGCAGTACATAAGAAGGAGTCTGTAAGCCACTCCTTCCCAGAGGGCATGATCAAAGGTGATACATACCAGCATTAATCTTTGACAATTCCAAGCATAGACAGTAATAAATGTCCACCCCTCCCCTCTCATGCTATAAATGATATGATAAATTGGAGGAACAAATGCCCAGAACACAAGGCAACCATCCAACCGAGTTTCAGTAACAAACACAAGGTCAGCCACATGGAACAAACTGGATGTAATGTCTATTTTGTTCTTGATTGACCTGGCATTACACAAAGCCTGAAAAAATGTTACTGGGGAGAGGTCCTACTTACTGGTCAATGATGACAATCTACCACCTAAGATATTGCTGCAAGGCAGAATCAGACCTGATCCTTGTGTATTTCATCTTCAGGTGTAACTGAGTAACCATAGTTCCCTAGTTGAGAAATGGCAACTCAAGTCAAGACAGCAAGAAAGATATCCATTTTGACACCATCCTCATGTTTCACAATTTCAAATCTTCTGCACTCTAAGGAGACATGGGAATCAATAAGTAAGTTGCCAAAAGGAAGAAGGGCTAAGAGGAGAAGGTACCTTGAGTAGGAGAAGCTCGCTGCAAGTGACAGTAAAGAGAATACTTAACCCCAGCAGAGGCAGATGATCAAGTACTGATTTTTACATAAAATATATAAGCATAAAACAGCATACAACATTAAAACAACTATAACCAGATTGTAAATAACCCAATTAGATGGTAGTCACAAAAAATATAAACACTGAACTCCAATAAGAGCAGTGTCTCAGCATCCAAAGACAGGGAATGTCAGTAAAAGGGCTAGAATCAAAAATCTAGCACGCCGTCTAAGAAATTAAGTTATTCATGAACAGTCTGCAGACCACTAGAAAACCAAAATAGACAACTGAGTAGAAGACAATATCCTGACCCATCAAAAACTGATTTATGTGAATTAACATAGCACTTCTTGTTTACTTTCCTTTGTATTTGCACCTTTCCCAAATAAGATTCTCAGAACAACAAAGCACAGTCCTGACTTAACCATAAATCAGCCTTAGGAATAAAAGAACACACAACCCCTGATATCCAAGGTCCACATACAAAGACAAAAAGGTTATGCTGAAAACTCCTATAGTAATCCCTAACTTCCCACTCCAGTAATACACCTTGGACAGGACAGCTTCTATAAAAGGGAACACAACAGAACTAAAGCATCCATCAGCAGCTAGTGACATGGATACAAAGATGACAGACAGGATAAACAGAAGATAGTTATAAATAAGCAGTAAGCAAATCCAGGGTAATAAAACATCAAAGCTGTCCAAGAAAAGCAACCTCTGGTAAAAAAAATCATCAAGAACTCAAGGAACAGAAGTGTAATCAGAGTCTGAACATCTGGCCCATAGCCCACTTCAGTACTAGACTTTAACACTGTCCACACGGTTGCAAGGTACAAACAGGATAGTGGGAATTAAAAACTGTCATAAAGGTATTCCAAAATAAGAAGTTCTTCATGAACAGTCATATATCCTTTTTTTATGAGAAATTATCCTACTCCAACCCCCCCGAGTAATAAAACCATGGATGAATTACAAGATGAATGAATACTAGTGAAGATCCAAAGTAAAATCCAGCCGAATGGCCAAAACCCTGGCCTCTGTTCACTATATCTGAAGTCAGCAGGACAACAGACCCAGAAAAATGTTGAAACTCTGCAGCTCAAATTAAGTTTAGCAGTAACTGTATAGTATCATCAGCCAACACCATCCACAATAGTCAGAAACATTCTCCAAGATATACTCAAAATTTGAAAACAAGCTGAAGATACATTTCCAGTAACACAAAAATGGCACAGATTATAAACTCCACTCTAGATCATGTATGAAAGGTACCATATAACCAGTGCTGTGATGAAACATAAATGCATCCCACTGAAAAGTAGTATGCACACAGCAGAGCCTTCAGAACATTACTATCTAAAAGCTAAAACAAACAAAACATTATTTGCTGCACTGTAAAGCTAGACACACAGAAAGTTTTAACATTCAAATAGATAATTAAAATAAACATATATCACACACACACACACACACACACACACACACACACACACACACACACACACACACACACACACACACACACACACACACACACACTCAAGACTACTAATGGATTATAGACCAAAACAAATTTCAGAGAACTTTGAGTGCCCAGTCTAAAGGGAGTTGAAGCTATACATTGCTTGGCTTTTATGCTAGTTTGGTATTACTAATATGATAGCTGAAAGTAAATTAATAATTGTGCTGATAGCAGTTATTTTTGCAAACTGGAAAAGGTGCATATATAAAAAGAAGTACATAAGCAGGCACTTAACATATATTGGGATTCATAATGATCTATAAATACATGATTTTACTATAACATTCTTCTGCCTTTTATACTGCTCAGCTCTCAATTCCCCTTGTCAACCCATCATTTATTTCACTCCTCCATCCTACATGCACATACATAAAGTGTAGTCAGGGAATGAAATGGGTGGGTAAGTTACCATCTGCATGGGTTAGCCATTTTATTATCTCCTTTCTCATTGGTGGCAAAAGGTGCTCCACCAAAGCAAGGCCTACAGTGTTGTTACCAGGCATGTCTATTTGAATACTTCCATGATGCAATGAACCTCCTCCTGCACTGCTTATGTGCTTCTTGGAAGTCTGAAACATTTGTCATTGGTCGCTTCTGCTACTACACCAGCTGCTGCCCACCAAGTGGCAGTCACACAATGGGCAATATTTTCTCTCTCCCCCTTGGGTTATCAAAATGGTGTTGTCCACTCACTCCCATTACTTTGCCAGTTGGCACTTCCACTGCCTAGGCTACTAATCAGATCAGGGCTACTAGTCAAGTTGGGGATATTTAAGGTGGAAGCGGGGTTCCATTCCTTTGCATCGAGTTGGCTAAAAAATATCAAAGCTGAACACTTCTGATTTTGACAACTGTTTAAAGGGTTGATAATCATACAGCAATATAATCATGATAAAGGAAGACCAGTGCTTAAAACTAGAGGTCCAGTCTTGTCATCATTCAGATCATCAGCAGAGATTGCAAATATTGGTCACTCTCACGGCACAAACTGATTTTTCAAAATCATTACCAAAATACAGAGCTCTGCTGAATCAACTAAATAATTCTAGGTCCCAGACATCAGCATCTATTTTAGCATTTACAGGATCAACTTTCAATCAGTAAACAGTCTGCTGTGTCACAGCACCACTTCTCTTAAAGAAGTATTCACTTGGGTATAATCAGCTGGAGCAGATTAAAGCATATAAAGCTGACTTACTGGTGTTTAGAAATGATGCATGGTGATAGGTTTGCTGGATGAAAGACAAACTCTGGTTTAGGTTTTCACCAGAAGTAAGAGCAACAAGAAAAAAATGTCAGTTCAGTCCTCTTCTTCCACATGACAGCAATTTTACTCTGTGTTAAGGTCCAAACAAAGATTCAGTACATAGTCAAGGAAAGCAGAAGCTATCATTGAGTTGTTGTCATCTGGGATACTCACTTTATCAGGTACTGGCATAATTATTTTATACCTGTGGTGACTTTCTGTTATGTCAGGAGGAAGGTGACCTTAAATTTGACTCAAGGAATGGGGGAAGATTAATATTTGAGGGAGGCAAAACAAAAAACATTAAATACAGGAACAGCGAACTGGGTCCAGAGACCTCAAAACCCTTCCAAGTATAGTCTGGTACTGACAGGCTTTTTTACTTCAAGTTAGACAATCAGCTAACAAGATACACTGGCAGTGCTTCAAGCTTCAGCAACTTACTTCAGAGCTTCTCAACCCTTATAAAGTACATTTCCTCCACCACATATTGGTTCATAATAACTAGATGCTAGCCTCTGTCCAAGTGCCCTCAGACAAGAGTAGGAGACAGCCCAGAATGAGAACAAACTTTTGTCATCATAAAGTGATGACATTTTCAATTGAGGGGGTATAAAGAAATCTCAGGATAAAGTCCAGGGAAGGAGCTTTAAACAATGCAGACTTCTGATCCCTGATTCTCCCAGTCAGTCCTCTGGTGCTCTAGGACAGAGAACATTTTCAGTCAGGTGAGCGATTCTACCCTGTCATCTCACTAAAGGCTATTGTTCCAGTATTGTTTTTTTCATCAATTTGAGAAGAAGCAGGATAATTTTCTAGATCATCAGAAGCAGTTCCAAAAAAGGGTGAAAAAAAGACTAGAAAGTTGTATAAACTACAGATCAGTTCCCAGTCCTGGATATATACCCACTCCTTCCCCATTTCTTCAACTTAAGCAAGCTAATATTGCCACATCCTCTGGATTCCACTTCAGAGATTCAGTCCAGCACACTACCTCTAATGATTGTCCACATACCCCTACTTCACTGTCTTAATGTCTGTGCCTTGTTCTACCATTTCTGTTATCCTGCACATGGTGCATGACCTTCTTTACAAACTAAAATGTGGGACAGTATTCAGTGACAATCTATTTGTATTTTCTAGTACTTGTGTAGTTACAGCATAGGCTAGATTCAAAGTTGCTGAATCTAGACACTTTGAGCACTAAAACCACCCATCTTACATTAAGAGGACCCCCTGCACCCTTGTGGCAGAACACTGCAGCAGAGGATCCATCTGAGTTGATGATTTTTGGAAAAAGGCTCAGTACTGAGCATTTCCATTGGCCAGCTTGTTTGAAAATTGCTTAACTTAGCTTGTATTTAGGCAGCAAGTTTGCAAGGGCCTGTGCTCAGTTTACATGAGTTGCTCTAGGGCTGGTGTGCTCTCTCTGATCTCTAGAGTGAATCCAAATGAAAGCCAAGGCACCTTTTGAAATATCCAGAAAAATAAACATTTGTATTCACTGTGCTGCACTTTTAAACTATGTATTACTGAAGTGCCGCATACCTTTAACTGTTTTTTAGCTGTTTTAACTGTTTTGCTGTTTCACTATTTCAACTGTTTGCTGTTTGAGACTGTTTTTACTGCATTTTGTATTTTCTAGTACTTGTGTATTTTATAGCAGAGACTAGATTCAAATTGGCTGAATCTAGACCATTTGACATTATCTGAGCACTAAAACCAGCTATCTTACATTAAGAGGGACCCCTGCACCCTTGTGGCAGAAGATTGCAGCAAAAGACCCATCTGATTTGGAGATTGTTGAAATAAGGCTCAGTACTGAGCATTCCAATGGCCAGCTTGTTTGAAAATTGCTTAACTTGTTTGAAAAAAGGGGTTCTCAAAGTTGCTATATAAGCCCCGCTTTTGCACATGTTTGCACCTGTTTTAACACAGCTCCAAAGAGTTTGGAGACCAGCCATTACTCTACTATCTTCATCTGAGCAATCTGAGGCATCTGAATGCAGTGCAACTTTGTGCAGCACTGTGCAGTGAAGGTAACTATTGGCAGTTAAAGATGCAAAAGCTAAAATAGATTTATTTTCCCTTAGAAGCTGCCCATGCTCCAACTGAGGAGTCCCTTAAATTGTACTTAGCTGCTCGGGGAGCATTTCATCTGGGCTTTCTGCAGCATTTGCCACTTTTACTGAAACCTCCTAATCCCTAATAGTCTTCTACCACTTGAGAGCCCTAATAGTAGAGATGCAGCATTAAGGCCCCAATTAAACCACATCCTTCCTCATTAAAGTAAGCAAATTTACACCTAGTATTATGGGCGGTCAGTTCTCCTCCATTTCTCTTGCCAGCCTGATTGACATGTGTATCCTGAGGCAGTGTAGCAATTGCCTCATGTACGCTGACAACCCACTACTCTTAAACCACTCAAGATCAATTTGTGGTGGATGCATATACACTAAGAATTTGGAATCCTTGCTCTCTCATTCAGAGAGCAGTGACACTGAACAGGTTGTCAGTCCACATACTACATCTCCTGCAAAAAACATTCTCTCAACACATAAATCATCATATGCAGAGGTACTCATCAGAAATGTACCTAAACACCAGAGACCTCAAAAACACAAACATGCTAAACCTAATGCAGTACCTACAGCACTCAATACACATAAAACCTCAAGCACAAGTGTCTTGACAAACAAGCTCCTAAGGCACAGCACATTTAAACCAATTTTTTTGTTCATAGGCAACTCTATAGTGAGACACACAGATGTCCCACTCACCAGGCTGGATAAGGAGAAGTTTACAGTCAGCTGTCTGTCAGGTGCCAGGATCTGCTAGATCACACATGCACTCAAGTCTCTCTACAAGTACTGTTATGACTCCATCATAGTTCATGTTGGTGTGAATGACTTGAGATGTACCTCATTGACTATATTAAGAGAGACATAACTGAGCTCTCTGAATATGGGTCTCAGGCAGGAATGTCCCTAGCCTTGAGCAGCCTTTTACCTTCACCTAGGATGGTACCTCAATATAAAAAAATGACTGACTTCAACAACTGGCTTAGTTTCTGGTGTCATTCTAAGGGGATTCAGTACTTGTCAGCCTGGGATGACATGGTAGACAGACCACACTGCTTTGTTAGAGATGGTCTTCATCTGTCACCTTTGGGATTTTGGTTATTGGTTAAGTCCCTTGCCTACCCCACAGTGCCTTTCTTAGGTAATGTCACAACAACAACATTCCCAAAGTAAAAATATCTTCAAAAAGCAACCTCAAGGTTATGCTGCTAAACGCTAGGAGTTTAAACCTAAAACTGCACTCACTAGAAGCACCCTCACCTTAGAAGATGCTGACATCTGTGCAGTCACAGAGACTTGGTTTAAGGCTGCAGAAAGCAACCAGGACATACTGAGTTATAATGCTTTCCACACTTTCAGAGCACAAACTGAAAGTGAAAGAACTAAAGGAGGCGGAGTATGAATATTCATCAAAGATAAACACACCTCTAGATTGGTTAAACAAAATAATTCCTTTGAACTAATCCAGGTCCAGATGACTGTAGGCAAGACCCCTCTCCAAGTTATTGCCAGTTACAGGACCCGGTCCATGAACTAGGATACCCACAATGCATACTTGGATCTACTTGAATCGCTCAAAATACAACCAAACACCCTGGTTTTAGGTGACTTTAACTACTCATCCATAGACTGGGTAAATTATAGGTGTACTAACACAACTGTCCAAAGGTTCTTGGACTTCATCAACTCCAGTGCCCTGGAACAGTTGGTTCTCACCCCCACAAGGGGCCCAAACATTCTGGTCCTGGTGCTCGCTAACATGGGTGATCGTTGCACTATCCCATGTGTGCAGCCCTCCATAGTGAGGTCTGATCATAAATCAGTCTCATTAGAAGTAGCAATAACGTGTGACCCCCCCCCCCCCCACTAGCAGCATCTAGACTAAAAAACTTCTCTAAAGCCAATTACAACCTAATACATGACAGCATTAATAACGTCATAGCCCCTGCCCTCACTGATGGCATGGACGCCTATACTGGGATTTACACCAATGCCTTGTATATGAATCTATACAAATATATTGACCCAGCCATACCTGATAGGATTAAAAGAAGATACTCAAGAAAGAACAAGCCTGTCTGCAGGACATCCACCATTAACAGGTTATACAGTAAGAGAAAGAAACTGCTGTCCAAGAGCAAGAAGGAACAGTCTCTGAATAGGAAGCATTCCCTCCTCAGCTTAAACAAGTAAATAAGACACCTCGTAAGACATTCTAAAGCTAACTATGAATCCAAATTAGCCACCTTCACTAAGGACAACCATAAGGCCTTCTTTAGCTATGTCACAAACCTTAAAGGAAAAACCCAGATCTGTGCAGAACTGGTTGCTAATTGCACAATATATACTGAACCTGCACAAATAGCCAACCTTCTAGCTGACAGGTTCAGTGAAAACTTCTCCAGCCCATCCCTGCCACATATCCCCCAAAGCATCCCTACCACCTGCCCTCCACCTAGTATTTCCAAGGAGCAGGACCTAAAAGCTCTTTCCAAAGCCAAAAATGCAGCCTCTACGGAACCTGATAATATCCCAGACTGCATTCTAAATGGATTAAAACAGGAAGTAGCTGCACCGCTGGATACTCTTTATAACCACCGTCTAAGCACTGATTTTGTACCTGCTGAATGGAAAACAGCAACCGTCATCCCATTACATAAAGGAGGCACCTCCACAAATCCTGGGAACTATATATCCGTAAGCCTGACCAGCCTAATCTGCAAGGCTATGGAAAGAATAATCATGGACCTTATCAACAAAGATAAAGGAGACCTCCAAATGCTCAACCCGACCCAGTTTGTCTTTAACTCTTTCACTCAAATGGAACTCAGGATGTTTGCACTGTAGCTTACAATGGGCGGAGCCTAAGCCTTTTGACAGAATCAAAGTATGTCCTCACATTTCAAACAAATGTTTGTATCTCTGGAACCACAGGGATTATGAAAGACATATAAATGCAAACTCTTCAGTACAAACTATTTTACAGTGGCAGTATTCTTTAGGTTCTTGGTCTTAAACCAAATTTTATAAGCCACAGTAAATACAGTAACTATTACATTTATAATATTTTGTAAACAACTTACAATATTGCAGCAACCACTCAAGTTGCACACATGATATCACCAACATTTAATTTATCTAGCTGAGAGATTTCATATCAGGCTAAGGAGATCTATCTGTTTTACTTGGTTGTTCAGATATTTAGAAAAATGTGAAAATTATATAAATTAGCATAATAAAAACAACAATTAATATCTATTTACCTACACTAGACAGAGGTCAAACATCAATGCAGTTGAGTTTGCCATTTTGTAAGCTTTAAGATGAAATATTTTAAAAACTTGTACACAGCATGGTTTTGAAATTATTGATGCAAATATGAACAAACAATATCTGACGCCTAGAGGCATCAGTAGGAGTTAACTGCAGATGCACCTGGAGGCATCACTTGGATATAATGAGTTACAGGGAGATCCTGCCTCTTGAACTTGGTGGACTGCTTTACGACAGTCACCAAAGCCCTGGAAGAAGGGAAATCCATGCATACTGCCTACCCAGACCTTTGACATTATTCCCCACACAGGCATCATTGAGTGATTGACTGGCCACAAAATGTTTTGGATAGATTAGAGAGGAAAACAAGAAGGATGTGTTATGCTCATCAAATGATTTATAAAAATCAGTGCATACCAAGATTATATACTCCCCATTTTGAAGGAGGTATGGGCCTCCTTGAAATTGATTACATGTATTTATTTATTTATTTATATTTGTTGACTGGGAGTGTCCGACTGGACGTAGGTCCATTTTCAACAGAGGCCCGGGGAAAAAAGCTCCACAGTTAAAACAAACAGACAGTAGTTACATTGGATTACATAGCGATTAACAATTTACATAGCAATTACTTACAACATATTTACAGATGAAGAACATAGTACATCAGTAGACAACTAGAATCTTTATCTGTGAAGTACATAACAGACATTAACAAATGTTACAATATGAAGTTCCTGCTGCATAATAAGTACTAGGCTTATGAGCATCTGAGCTTGCTATAATCAAGGTAGTTAGTGGAGTGGAAAGAAAGGTAGTGGTTGGATGGGGTGGGTGATATTAAGAGTGGGAGGTGCAAGGGCATAGCCAGCATGTTTTTAGGTGCGCTTTTAGTAAAGTTTTGAAGTGGGTGCATGATGGTATGGAGGTAATTATGGGTGGAAGGAAGTTCCATAATTTGGCTATGGCGCAAGAGAATATATGTATCTGCAATTGTGGGACTGCATACATCAGCTGACCTCACAAGACCCAAATGTAGTGAAAGTTTTGAAGCATGATGAGAATAAATCTTAGATGACTTCCCTTCTTAGTCTAACAGAAGCATATCGGCATCAAGCGGGAATGGAAATCAAACCAGAAGTAGATAAAAATAAGGCAGCAACTGAATGTGCCAAAAAACAAAAGAAAGAATATAAGGTGAAGGATCAGATAAGAAGGCAAGACGTGGAAAATGCATAAATATAGTTGCAAGTATAGAAAACTTCTGGAAGAACCTCATGTTGATCAGGATCCAATGCAGGATGGTTAAGGAGAGGCAAATTCAAACCGAAAGATGAAAGCTTAATATTGGCAGCTCAAGACAGTGGGCTACGTACAATCTGGTTTATAAAGTCCATTGAACATGTGGGAGAAACGGAGAAATCTAGGCTTTGTAAAACTGAATTGGAAACTGTCACACACCTCGTTGTTGGTTGTGATATACTAATGGCAGAAGGACTGTAAACTGAAAGGCATAATAATGTGGCAAAACTGTTGCGCTGGGGATTGTGCAAACATTATAATATTGAAGTAGCTAAAAAACACCGGAAACGAGCCACAAAGCATCATAGAAAATGATGAAGTCTACATCACATGAGATCACCCATTACCAACAGTTCAAAAGACAGATGCAAGAAAACCAGATATAGTGGTCCATGAAAAGAAGACAAAAGTAGCATTGATCATTGAAATTGCTACACCCAGTGACTACAGTGTCTTGCATACAGACAGACACAAATTTATAAAATATCAGGATTTGCAGGCAGAAACAAGAGCAAAGTAGAAGAAAGATACCTAGACAGTTCCAATAGTAGTACGAGCAATGGGTCTTATAAAAAGAATCTACAATTGTATTTGATATGTTGCCAATACATGTAACGAATTGCAGAAGGCGTCATTACTGAGCACATTGCGGGTGCTGCGAAGAGCACTTCTGGCTGACAGCAAAGATTGAAACAATACTAATTTCATGAACTTTAATCATACTTTGTCTTAGGAATGGGGTCCATTCCCGTCATCGTATTAGAAGCCCAAAAGATATAGAGAAATAAAAAAACTGGAGATAAAACCTTATATTGTCAGGTGGGTTGCAAACTGACTCACCAATAGAATGTACACAGTCAAAACAGGTGGATCTACCTCCACCAGCAGACTGATTACCAGTGGTGTTCCACAGGGATCTGTGTTGGGGCCCCTACTGTTTGGAATCTACTTGGCGGATGTGCAAGCTAAAACAAAAGGCCTATGACTGACAAAGTTTGCTGATGATTGCAAAATGGGTGCAGTCATCGAGTCCCCAAACAATGTCAACATCCTACAAAAGGGATTTACACAGACAAACAACTGGTGCCAAAGTCATGAGCTAAAACTCAATGCAAAAAATGCATTATCACCCCCTTTGGCAAAGGCAACATGCCTACAGATTACCACATTAATAACAACACCCTAAGCACATAATCAGTGGCTGACAGATTTGGGCACACAGGTTGACAGCAACCTTTCCTTTGATCACCACGTCTCCACAGTGGTAAGAAAGGCTTTCTACATCACCCACCTCATAAGTAAGGGCATTGTATCTAGAACAAAGAGGTTATAACTCTCCTGTACTCCTCACTCATCAGACCAATAATAGCACCTTTGGTATGTACTTTACCAGGCACCTGCAACAACTGGAAAGACCTCAGAGGTTTCTTACAAAGAAAATTCAGAGTCTTCAGCATATGTCATACATTGACAGACTGAAATTACTGTCACTATACTGTCTGTCTTACAGACTACTCAGAGGTGACCTCTGCCTTGCATATAAAGCAATCTCAGATCCTGCTCTAATGAAAATGCTGCACATTTGTAAATCAAGTGGTATAAGATGCACTCGATCTAGGGAATTCAATCTAGTATGTGACATCAACAGGACTTGCTGGAGAGACAAATACGTCTCACAGAGGTTACCTCTCCTCTGGAACAAACTTCCAATTCAGGTGAAGCAGAGCCCCTTACTAACTCTGTTTAAGCATAAACTGGATGACTGGATGGGAAATCGCAAATTCACCCAGGGTGTATCACCTGTGTCCCTCTTGGACAGGGGCAGTAGTTGTTGACTTAGTTCCACTTAATACCTTGACATTCTTGGGAACATGGGTTATACTTGGCTAGGCTTGTAAGGGCCCTAGGGCCATTAGCCTAGTAACCTCCTATGATCTTACAAGAATTATTGAGAGCTTAATGGAGGAAGGAGATTTTGCCAGTAGGAATGACTGCAATTATTAGTACAGAGAATGGGCAAGAAGGGGCTGGAATGAGAAAACTGGGAAAGGAGCCAATGTATTGGAAGCAAATATTTAGAGAGGGAAAGGTAATACCATGGGAAGAGGCCAAGAATACACTAGGACTGCAGGCTAGACACTGCCTTCCCTATTAGGGACTGTTATCTGAGTACAGGCAAAGAGAAAGGGATAGGGAATGCTAACTGAAAGCTCTACTCTGGTCCACTTTTAATTGAATCTAGATCAGAAGTTGCTGTTAAAAAAGGGATAGACAAGTATGGCATATAAAATATTGCACAATAACTACAGGAATCAGAGGAGAGATTTGAAAGAGAGACCGGATAAGCAATTCACAAGGAAAGAATAGGAGTGTCGCTTTCGTGTCTAGGACATGAATAAAGAGTTTTCATGGTTTCTGTTTAAACAGCTTTATTTCATACAAAACACATTACTACTGTTGGCTATTGACTTTAACTTAAGTAACTTATACACAAACTAGTAACAATGATCATGCATGCTCACTCCCTGGTTGCTCCTTCAAAATGGCACTAGGGTTTTGCATGTGCGCGGGTTATATACATGCACGTACAGCCTTGCATGCTTCTTAGAGATATAGTACACATTTTACACTATGGTCTACAGGAGGATGCATGTATGGCTCCCAAATATGCAACGAAGTCTAGAGGGTTTAGGATTTTTGCAAGGAATATTTCCTCAGGCAGACAGCAAATGTTGGAGGTATGATTGGGAACAAAGAAGTAACTGAGAACATACACTTTGGGAGTGTAATGAGTTGGCTGACATTAAAAATTCCCTGTAGAGTACACTGTCAGAAAACTGGGTGAGCAAATGGGTATAACTAAAGAAATTATTTTTTTGAGCTGGGACACATGATCTGAATTGCCTAGACATAGTAGGGCCTTGTAAAATTTAATTCTGGTGGCTGTAAAAAAAATACTACAAAATGGAATTCAAAGTTTAAACCAATTGTATTTGAAGTACTAAATACTGCAACAGATAAAAGAACTAGAAGTAGGAGTTTAGAAAAAGGTAGAGGAAAAAAAAGGAAATTGAAGGAACAATACATGAAGAATAATGTTTTGTTGGAAGCGTTAGGTTTAATGGTAGGCAGGAAATGATCAATTTATGTAATGTTGTGCCCACTGAATGGCAGAGAGTGATGGTTATCCCACTCCACAAAGGAGGAGCCACCATGGACCCCAGGAACTACCGCCACATTAGCTGACGAGCCTGGTCTGCAAGGCTATGGAACGTATCATCATGGAACTTATAAATAATGACATTGGTAATCTCCAAACTCTGGAACCCACCCAGTTCGGGTTTGTAAAAGGCAGATCATGTCTACTAAACCTGGTAGACTTCTTTGAAGCAGTCACCAAAGCCATAGATGAAGGTAAGGTGGTTCACACAGCCTATCTAGATCATGCCAAGGCTTTCGACACCATCCCCCACTCTGGAATTATAGATAAACTCACTAAACTAGGTATAAATCCCTATATCACAAGATGGGTTGCCAACTGGCTCACTGACAGAACCCACACTGTGAAAGTAGTAGACTCCAAATCTGCCTTCAGACCAGTGATAAGTGAAGTACCACAGGGTTCAGTCCCGGGTCCTCTCCTGTTTGGTATCTACTTCTCTGAAATACAGGCTAACACAGAAGGTCTTTGGCTAATGAAATTCGCAGATGACTGCAAACTAGGAGCCATAATTGAAACTCCTAATGATGTGGACATCCTACAAAAGGGTCTCACTGAGACAGATGCCTGGTGTCAAAGCCATGGCCTCAAGCTCAGTGCCAAAAAGTGCACTGTCATCCCTTTTGGTAAAAACTCTGTATCCATGAGCTACCACATAGGCAGTAGTCTACGTAACACCGAAAGTATGATAAGAGACCTTGGGACACAGGTGGACAGTAGTCTCTCCTTTGATAATCACATTGCCACAGTAGTCAGGAAATCCTTCTACGTGGCACACCTCATCACAAAAGGTTTCTCATCCTGGAAAAAAGAGGTCATTGTTCCCCTCTACTCGTCACTCATTAGACCCATTATAGAATACAGCGCCCCTTTTGGTATGTACCTCACAAGACATCTACAACAACTGGAAAGGCTGCAGAAATACCTCACAAAGAGGATTACCGACCTCAAACAGATGCCCTACGGAGACCGTCTCAAAAAACTCCAGCTTTACTCTGTTGCATATCACCTACTCAGAGGCGATCTCTGCCTAACATACAAAGTTATGTCAAACCCAGAGCTGCTGGACATGCTCAACTTAAAGAAATTCCAATCACTCCAAGCTACACTCTCTAGGTACCTAAACCTTGTCACCACAATAAACAGAACATGCTGGAGGGATAGATTCCTGTCCCAGAGACTTCCCATACTCTGGAACAAACTACCTATCTATATCAAACAAAGCTCCTCATTAGCACTCCTCAAGAAAAATCTTGATGATTGGATGCGAGATAGGAAATTCACCCCAGGGATCACTTCTGTGGCTCTGCTCGACAGGGGCAAAGGAAAATAATTTTCTTGGGTGGCGAAAACCAGGTTACCTTCTTGGCTAGGTTTATATAGGCCCTAGGGCCAATAGCCTAGTACCTACCTGTGAACCTATGAACCTATGATGATAAATATACAAAAGAGTATATGGGATGTACAATGTTTGGAATATGCTAATATGCTTTGTTTTCTTTTATATAAATGTCTGGCTACCCATGTCTTACATGATAATTCAATAAAGGTGTTAAAATTTAAAAGAAAAAGAAAAAAAAATGATTGAAAGCTTCAACCAGGTCCATAGCCTGCTGTTTACTAGTCCTAATCAACTGCTACCTCAAGGAAGGAAAGGTGTGCACAAAAAGGAAATAGTTCTTTGTAGTATGTCCTCATAAAGGATGTACCACATCTGCTCCCAGCAGTCACCGTTCTACTGACTTCCGGTCCCTCTTTTCAAAATCGTTAGTAAAAGGATACACATTCTGCTTCTCTGATAGCTCATTAATAATAACTTCAGATCTGACAGACAGCATGGGTTTGGACATGGTTATAGCACGCACACAGATCTGCTTGATGTCACCAAGTATCTCTATTCAGCTGAACTGTTCATAGATTCCTCTGAGACATTTGATACAATCAATCCTCTTTACCTCCTGGAAGTTTTAGTCTCATACAGACACTCCCTCAGTGTCTGTATGTGGCTCATTATTTACCTGAAAAGTAGGGCACAATCAGTCATTTGGGGTTATGCAAACTCTTCCTCCCTGCCAGTGCCATGAAGTGTACTGCAGGGCTGCTGGCCTCTACATCTGTTTTGGTCTGCTGATAACTTTTTTTATTCATTTGTTAACTGGGTAAGCCCACTGGACCCAGGTGTCCTTTTTAAAGAGATTTGGGATCATGCTCAGAGCCACACAGTAGGCAAACGGAGGTAGGTGGAAGCAATCAAGCTTTCTACCCTTAACTTCAGGGAGCAGCTTTATTAATTTATTTAATTGAATTTGATTTGATTACTGGGAAAGTCTAACTAGACAGACCATTTACAAATTTACAAATATGAATATGCAACATTTCCTTTGCATAGGAGTATTAGCAGTCCATTTTATTCATAAAAAACACTATTAGTGTTTATGTTAACCATTGTCCCTGAATCATTTTCATAATGATTCGGCAAACAGATTTTCTTTAAACTTATTTTGGTACCCATTCTTTTTAATTTTTAATGACAGCAGCACTCTTGGCAAACATCAAAGAATGAAGCAAAACTGATTCCATGAACTTTAATTTTTATTTATTTATTTATTTTTTATTTTACATTTGTTGACTGAGATAGTCCGACTGGATGCTCATCCATTTTCAGTGGAGGCCCAGGGGGAAAAGCTCCATACATACATACAGAAAAACTGTTACATTAAACAAGTTAAAGCACTGTTACAGATACAATACATAGGATAAAAGTAATTTATTCTGTCATATAAATCTGATTTGTTATAGAGTAACAATTAGAAAGTAATGTAGGGGTGGCCAAAAGACCTCTTTAGCACAGGTTTATATTGCCAGAGTTAGTCAGGATTAGAGCAAGGACATAGCCATTGCCTTTTAAAGTACTGTTTTAGATTTTTTTTTTAATTGGGTTAGAATGGGTTCTGAAGTAAGCTCAGCAGGAAGTGAGTTCCATATTTTGCTAACAGAGTTGGCATATAGAGAGTCTCCAGATGAGTTGTTGCTTTTGAGGGTTTGGACTAGTAATTTGTTGGCTGAGCGAAGTGTCTTGAGGTTGCTGTAAGGGGTGATCATTTTTGTAAGTACGGATGAGTTTTCAGGTTGGTATAGAATTTTATGTGCTACTGTTAGCTGATTGTACTGAAGTTGGACAGTCAATTCTAACCACCCTAGATTCTTTAGTTTCAGGCAGTGGTGTGTTCTGCATGCTGCTCCAGTGGCAAATCTAGCAATATAATTAAAGCAGCTAGAGAGTTTATTAAGGTCAGACTTACTCAAGTTCGTGAAGAGAGGGGATGCATAAAGGAGGGTGGAAAGTAGATGTGTATGGGCAATTACCATCCTAGCTAGTAGAGTGAGGAAAGGTTTGATCTTGTATAGTGAGCCAAGTTTTTTTATTAACTTTTTTAATAGTTTGATTAATATGCATATCAAACTTGAGGTTATTATCAACTGTTACACCTAAGAGTTTGGTACAGAGATCTGGGACAATGTCAGTGCCATTGTTAGATTTTGTAGTAAAGGCTGGAGTGGAGGCTTTACGTATGGGGGAGAAAAGCAGTAGCTTTGTTTTGTTAGGATTTAATAGGAGATGTCGATTACAGAGCCAATTTTCAATAGTATTAAAAACATTTTGGGATAGAGCCTGCAGACTTAAAGGGGAGGTGGCAGAGCAAATCAAAGTGGAGTCATCCGCATATTGAATGCAAGTGGCTGTTGGGATAACTGTGTATTAGTGCTATAGCTATGTAATTTAGTAACTATAGTAAATATTTTCATAAATTATTTGAATGTCAGATTTAGTTAAATCAAATGATTATTCATTGATAGTGTTTCATAAAAATTCCATCACCTATACTTTTAGTTTATTTTAAAGCATTCTGTAATTTATGTTATCTTCCCCTAACTTTAGTACTGCCTTGACTTAGGAATGGGTTCCTTTACCAACGAGATACGTAAAAAAGCCCGGAACATTTTGAGAAGTTAAACAAGACAGATATCTACAGCTACTCCCTACAAAGGTAGGATTACTGCAGTTATATACCAGCCACGATGGACGGCCATACCCCCAGTAAACAATGGTTTCCAGCATCATACCATCTGTGATGAAGGATATCTTATGCTTCTCAAAAATTAGACAGAACTATACAGGATACTGAGATAAGCCTGGCTGGGTTTCAATGATACTGTTTTGAAAGTCTGAGGAAACTTCTTCACAAACAGCACAGTACTACTAAACCAAGAACTAAAAACACAAACAAAATTGTCTTTTGTAGTTTAGCAAGTCCTCTTCCACCTGAATGTGAGGACAAGCCCTCACACCTCCAAATCACACACACACACACACCCACGCGCACGCACGCGCATGTGTGTGTGTGTGTGTGTGTGTGTGTGTGTGCATGCATGTGTATCTACATATAAAATCCTACAAACTTGAAGTAGAGGGTAAAAATGGTCAAATCACAAAACTTACCCTCTCACTCTTCTTTGACACCAACCACAACTACTCCACACAGATGCTACACAAACCTATATACAGTCAATCCAGTTTACATCACAATGGACTGATGACCTAATTCATTACCAGGAATGTCTGCTGATTACAGGCATTTTTGAGCAAACCAGGCAAATTCATCTATGTATATGTATGCATATATCTATCTGTCTATCAAAACACACACACACACACACACACACACACACACACACACACACACACACACACACACACACACACACACACACACACTCATAAATGCTATGATTATATAATGAATATCGGCTAACAAAGCAATATAGTGGGTTAATGAAATAAACTTCAAATGAGCTGTATTCCTCCAGTCTGTGTATGGATGCCACAAAGAGTCCAGCTAAAACGTCACAAGCAGAACTAGGCCATAGATAAAAACAAAAACCTGTGTTTGACAGTCATACTCCAAAGAATATACAGTAAATAAAAAGCAAATCTAAATTATGCCTCTTATAGCTTGTCATATATTTTTATATGTCTAGTGTATAAAAACTCTTTGCATTATTTGTCTTTTTTCATCATCAAGTTAATATATTCAATAATTTAAATATTTTATTTTTTAATGGTACACATTTCTGCTTGACTCATTTTATTTAACATGGATAATGAATGCAAAATGAGACAGATTGTTTAACAATTCTGACATTTTACAGCTTGTGCAATGTCCATAACTGTTCCCATAATCTTCGGTCACTATCTTTAATCTACTGTATTTTTTCTGCTATGTCTCTTCTGTGGCTCTCTCCTTTTACTTAATTTATATCCTATTGGAAGTATAATCTCCAATCACTCCTTCATGCCCCTCTGTCATGCTACATTTAATACATAATCTTTTATGTGTCTATGTTAATAAGGCTCTCTATGGTCCTGTTCCAAATTTTCCACATTACAATAGGGTTTCCCGTTTCTAAGGTATCTTCTGCTTCTAGTCACATTCCTTTCCGTGTGTGAAGCATGATTTACTCTGCAGAGTGTATACTAGCTTCAGCTGTGTGACATTATAATAATCTTAAGTCTGGCATTCCTAGATCCTCCCCTCCTCATTACACTGGCAGTACTAATCATTCCCATTTTACTCTACCCCTCTTCCCTTCCCAGATAAATTCTTTCAATTCATTGTTTAGTTTCTTCCACATGTCTCTCTGAGGCTGATTATTATAAGCCTTCTCTAAGTGTAGAATATTTGGCACCAGAAACATTTTATTGCCTGTACTTTGATATCTAATTCCATTAGCTGGTTTCTTTCTCACTGGTTCCTGTACATTTTATTTTATCTAAGTTCCTAGGTATTTCATCCTGTCATGTCCCCAAAAATATGGGAAGGTTTTTTAACAATTCCATTGTGGATTTGTACTGGATTAATTTATTTTATAGCCTGTCATTTTGTTATACCTTGTACTTTCCCAAAGTTTTTTGCTAAGTCTCTTTCTGCTCTCTTTGGCTTTGTGACATAAAGTATTACAATATCCATGAACATAAAAAGCTTTTTTCTGTAAGTTCTATCCAGTACCCCCACTGTGTCTGAAAGTTTGATGTCTATCACCAATGGCTTGAGGTATAGGGCAAATAACAGAGCTGAGGGTGGACAGCCTTGTGTTGTACCACTAAGCAACTTAAATGATGTTGCTAATACCTCTAAACTTGTTATCCTTGCTACTGTCCTCTCATAGAGTTGCATTCTATTTTTCTGAGAACCAAAAAGATTCTAGTACTTAGTACAGACATTCCCGGTTAACCCCATCAAATGCTTTTTCAGTGTCTCGTCCCACCATCAGCAATGGATTTTTGTTTTACTCAACATTAGCCTGTGACATTAATGTTAATGTTGTGAAAGGTTTGTCTTCCTGACACAAATACAAACTGGTCTAGATTTCCTAAATTTGACAATATTTTTGCTAATCTCTTTGCAATAATGGTCATAAATATTTTATAGTCATGGTTCAAAACTGAAATGGGCCTAAATAAGTCTGGATTTGTTTTATATTTTCCCTGTTTTGGTATTACAATTATAGCTTCGAACCATGATGGCGGTATAATTTCACCATTAAAGATGGCATTAAATATCTTTTTTCACTTCTGTATTAACTGTGTTTCCTGTAACCTCCAAACTGCAATAGGGATACCAACTTGTCCTATTGGCTTTTCCTCTTTTGATGTCTCATAACCACTTTTATTTTCTTGTTTTGAAATTGCACCTATGAGGGACCTTCTCTTTTCCAGGGATAAACATGGAATTAAGCCTTCTCAAGTATTCCTTTATTTCTAAGTCATCATTTTCTCCTGCAGGATCATTCTAATGCAGCTGTCCATAGTACTCAGCCATTATTTCCAAAATTCTGTCCGGCTTGTTCTCTAGTTTCTCAGCATCTCTATTACTTACTTTGGTTATTATCCTCTCCACTTACTGTTGCCTAAGTCTATGGGCCAACATTTCTGTATTTCTAGGGTTGATGTCAAACTATGTGCATCAATGTGCCCTAGCTCTTCAATTGTTCATATTGTCTAAGTAATCCCTGACTTACTATGCTGCTCCCCTACTGTTCAATTTTCCTGTATGCTTTTTAATTCTATCATTGTCTCAGTACATCTTTTATTTCTGTCTTTTAATAGTCAGTTAATTTCCTTTCCCACTATTATCTTCAGCTCTCTTTTACAGTAATCTCATGCACTTGTTGGATGTTCAGTTATTAAATTATTGTTTATCTATCAAAAGATGCATTACCCATTTTCATAAATGGCCATTCCTGATGAGGGATATCAGGAAAAGGCAGTTTCTCCCAATATCTCCATCTTTCTCCCTTAATTTTACTTGCACTGGTGCACGATCAGGAAATGTTAGTGGGTGGGTGTTACAACTCACCAGTCAGTGTGCCTGTTCCCTTGTAATATATCCTCTGTCCGATCTCAATGAAGTTTTATATTTTGTTGCATAATGGGTAAATGTTCCTATATTTGTTACCCCCTTATTTACACCATGAAACCCAGCATAGGCTAAGATTTATTCTAGGCATCTCCTTTCACTCTGTGGTTTTATTTCCCATTGTCCTCCTTTTATGTCCTTTACATGTCACCCATAATCATTGTTAGTCCTTGTTTAAAAATAATATCTCCCTCGTTACTTTGTTTTACTGGACTAGGGGGTAAATATACTGAAATGATCACAAACGTTATTTCTTGACATAGTCTTTTTATTGCTATGTATCTCCCCCTTTGTCTTTTATTGCTTTTTCTATTTTAATTCCTCCATTTTTTAGTATCAATATGAATGGACTCCTCATCCTCTCTCCCCTCAGACATAAAAAATATCTGTCCCTTCGGCTTAGTCTGCTGAAATCTTCATGCTCCTTCCATGTCAGATGTGTCTCCTGCAGTAGAATAATCTGTGTTTTGTATCAGTTATATAGCCCAACATTTGTTTTTGTTTTATCTTATCCACTAGGCCACTTATGTTCCATGATAGACAGTCTAATTCTGCCACATTTTATATTGTCTTTTAGTCTTTATTCTAGCGTGTTTTTTTTTCTCCACATTTCCTCAGACTTTATTTTATTTTTTTGTGCTTCCATTTGTCTCATTTGCTTGTTTTTCTTCTTTCTTCAAAACCATCCCATTAAGTTTCTTTTTATTTGCTTACATCTATCATTACACGACTTCAGGTTTTTTCCTGTCTTGTGTTTTTCCTTCTCTTCCTTTTGCATTACATTTTCAGTCTCCTTCTTACTAGAATTTTGCTGATTTAATTCTCAAATTCCCTCCTCACTTCCTCTAACTTGTTTACCATCAAATTAACTGCATACAAGTCACTATTTATTCCACCATGTCTCTTACCCGAGCTATCACTCTTTTGAGACATTTACTTCCATCTGAATGCAGACTCACTTATCACGCTTCTCATAAGGCCCCCCATGGTAATGGCTACTTTAAAATTCTATACACCTTTAATGTCATTATTTTCTCTTTATTAATTCTTCGAACTGGACTTATGCTTTCATTATTCCACAGGTATGCCTCTCCTCTCCTTTCCATGTATGACTCTTATGGAATTTATTGTTTCCCTGTCTATTTGAGTTCTATCCACTTTTGTTATCCTATTCTTTACTTGCCCTAGTTTAATCCCCATTTGCTTACTTGCTATGAGACCATGTCTCACATCTCTCTTCTTTTTCTTTCTAACATAGGTCATTTGATTATCTCCTCTCAGTCTTTTGTTTTTTCCCTGATTTGTGTTTCATACCCCCTCACTTGTTCATGTTGCTGTTTGTTTACTGTTTGGCCAGGCCTTCATGTTTAATTCCAATGTTACTCCCACGGTTCCTTTTTCCCTTGTGTTCTCATGATATTATAAACCTTGTGTAGGCACATATATGTACATTCCTGTATCACTTTAGTCTGTTTGTGGTTTCTATTTACTTGCTGATTTGTCCATTATATATTTTATATTTCCATTACATCTGCTATATTTCATGGCACACTGAGCTTGTGCACCTCCTGTTTTTGTTTTAAAGTTTCAACACCTTATATCCACTTTTCCATCCTTTATCCTCTTTTTTCCATGGTATTCTTATGCTAGTTCCTCTTTTTATTTTTTATTCTTTATATTTGCATTAAAGTTGTTAATCCCCCTCAGATTCCATAATTAAAGGTGCCAAGTTCCTTTCCGTCATCACTGCTTTCTTATCTGAAGAATACTTTATCTTCATTTGTTTGTGCAAGACCTTCTGCTGGAATATTGAAACTGTTTTACTGGAATTCTGGTAGTTTGCTTCTCCTTTCTGTATTGGTAGTCTGTTCTGCTCATCTCCCTATTTTACATACACCTGCTATGATTGTTGCAAATCTTCAGATGGCAGTTTCCAGACTGAGGTACGTCTTGGTAAGGCTCGTATATGCATATACAGTTTTCAAAATTGTTGGGTAGATTTGATTTCTTGCAGGTTCTAATTACTGGCAAGAAGTTTTTTTTTTTTTTTTTTTTTTTGCTGCTGAATAACTGCTGTCCATGTAGATCCTGGTTTGTTTTATTTTAAGATTTATTCCAGTCCTCCATAATGCCTGCAATATCCATTATTTTTGTTAAGTCTGAAACTTAACTAGCAGTGGTCTTAGCATTTTTTTGGCCACTGCTGCTGGCAACTACAGTCTGTGTTCTCTTTCTATTTTCACACTGGCTGCTGATATGTCTGTCCAGTTACTAATCATGTCCTTCATATATTGAATTCAGTTGTTGCCCTCTTCTTTTTCTGGTACGGCCATGAAACATTCATTATTTCTATGTCACCTGTCTTCTAGTTTGAGCATTTTATTTTTAACTTCTTGCATGGTCTCTGTGGTTGCATTAGGTCAGAGAAAACTTCCTGCAAACCCAAGATGACATCCACCTGCTTAGTGAGTGCTTCTTCCATGTCTAGCAGTTGTTATTACTTTTCATGTGCTCCTCCAATGAGTTACTGATTTGAACACCTCTTTGTACATTAAGATGACCTTCTCTAGTGATGGGTTGGTCACTGCAACTGTTTCACCTCATATCTGCTGGCATTTTTTTCCTTTGTGCCATGCAGCTAGTGTCACTCCAGAGTCCTTCCAGTAGAAGTTGTTTCTTCATTTGTGTGTGTGTGTGTGTGTGTGTGTGTGTGTGTGTGTGTGTGTGTGTGTGTGTGTATGCTCTTTATTTTTTTCCCAGTTTCTTTCTTCTTGCACTCATACGCAACTTCTGATTTCAAGTTTTTTAAGTGTTTGAGCACCTTTTTAACTGTTTTCCTCACTTCAAGGGAGAGTGAATTATGTTCAGCAACTTATCCCACTGTTGCCATACTGGAAGTCCCAATAACTGAAATCCTGCTCCTAGAAGAAAGTACAGCTGTGTAAAAACTTACCATAAAAGTAGGTGTCCTTCTCTTCACTGTTGCAGTATTCTTTACTAAAGGGATTCCTTGCCAAGAGTAGCCCAACACCTGGCCAGTATACCAAAGCCTTAGGTTTTCATAGATGCCATATATCACATGTATGCTCCCCACTCATGGCATAGGGCATAAAGGAGATGTATGGACTTACATACCTCAGAACTGAATAGCCTCAGGAGGAACAACAGTCCGGGGAAAAAGGAAGAACGTGTGCATCCAGAAGAAGAAAAGAAGAAGGAATAGAAAAAAGGGGGAGAATAGAGGGAGCGAATACTGCGACAGTGAAGAGAAGGCCATCTACTGTTATGGTAAGATCTTATGCAACTCTACTATGTCCTTCCATGTCACTGTTGCAGTACTCATCACTAAAAGAAGAGTAAAAAAGCTCAGGAGGTAACTTGGGAGGAGGAAGGCCCAAGAGTACCCTCAAGAAACCCATGCAGGATGGCTCTGGCAAAGTCAGCTCTCTCCCTAGAAACAACATCTAATCTCCATCGCCTGCTCATATTCATTCTGTTACTGAATCACATTGCACTCAACCACCATCATGTCCATCACTACTATTACTATGATCTCACTTACACTGTCTCTTCTAACAATAATCACAACTCTCCAGACACCCAACATACCTCCTACACCCATCTGTACAACCACCACACATAAATCACATTTATCAAGTTACTTGAATATCCACCCTAGCTTATTCACAGCTAATACCTCTGTACAATCCAAAGTAAATATTCTACCTCTCCAAAGACACACCCATTATCACACCACCAACAGGAGTGTATATCACATAATCGAAATCCCAAAATATCAAACACCATAAGCTCGAACTTGGAATGTCTAAATGGGATATAATCGAACGCTCAGAACAGCAAATTTTTTACAGGGAAAAAATTTGCTGTTACGAGAAACACACACACAACACAAGCACACCAAAAAAAGTAATCCACACATATACACTTAAAATCCTACTTCTAACCCTACACTAAACCGTACATACACTACTATCTATCCACTTACCTTAACCCAAACCCTAAGGTCCGTAACTAACGCACACTCACCTTACCCGCTCCCTAACCCTAAGGTCCGAAACTATCACAAACTCACCTTACCTGCTACCTAACCCTAAGGTCCCTAACTATCGCACACACACCTTACCCGCTCCCTAACCTTAATGTCCCTAACTATCGCACACTCCCCTTACCCGCTCCCTAACCCTAAGGTCCATAACTATCGCACACTCACCTTACCTGCTCCCTAACCCTAAGGCCCCTAACTATCACACACTCGCCTTACCTGCTCCCTAACACTAAGTTATCCCAGTCCCACACTCACCTTAACCTGGACCGTAACCTTCGCACCACAGTGGAGAAAATAACAAAGCGGCAGAAACAGCCCATTGAATTCTTTCCCTAGGAAAGAATTCGATGTTCTGCAACTTTGCTATGGGTTCGATATTATAACATTTGACGTTTTACTACTTTGATGTTATAATATAAACCCACCAGCAGTAACTATACTATTTCTTGGAAAAAACTGATAAGTATAACCCACATAATTTGCCAAAGCATTATATCCCATTGTGGTGATATACAACCCAAACCAGGCCCAACCCCTACCAGCCCCAGCAAAACTAAAAAATCTCTCATGCTATCAACCATAAATCTCCAAAGCCTTAGAAACAAGATACCTGAACTCCAGGAGAGGATTTCACAAAACAGCCCCAATATTATAGCAGCTATCGAAACCTGGTTGAAATCATATGTAAAAGACACAGAATTTCTCCCCTCAGGCTACTCATGCCTAAGAGTAGAATGGCCCCACAAGAGAGGAGGGGGAGTAACAATACTCTTCCCTAGCAAATATACTTTAATTCCCTACTTAAAGCCAACACTCAACTTCTCCCCAGCTGAAGCAATAATCTCATCATAAAAACATTTGAATAATTGCTCTGTACATTCCTCCAGGAAACAACATACCAATATTAGAGAACATACTTGCCTGGACATCCCAAAACATAGATAATGAAACCATTATCCTAGGTGATGTAAACATTGATTGGCAAGACATTGCTCAAAAGAACCCCTCATAAAAACATAAACCTTTACATACAGCTTCTCCCAACTAATTCAAGACATCACCAGACCCCACAAAAATAACACATGGGGCTCCACAATAGACTGGATATTAGTGTCCAACCCTAACAATATCACCACTGCAGGCATACTATATAATACCATTAGTGACCATCACCCAGCATATATCGTACACAAAACCACACCAACCCCTAGGCAACACCAATACAAATCAATCAGAAATTTGACTAAGTTCCAAACATCCATATTTAATGAAACCTTACCTAAAGTAAATTGGGAACCCACCAACTTCCTACCACTTAATAAGACTATTGAATTCTAGACATCCTAAATAGGCAAGCACCCACCCACCAAAAACGAATAAAACATAACCATGCAAGCTAGCTCTCAGAATCCACCAAAGTCATGTCTACAAGGGATAAAATCTGGAAATCATGACAGAAAAACAAAGAACCCTCAACTCTACTACAATATAAGCAACTCCATAACCTGGCAAAACAACTAATAACCAGAGATAAAAAAGCCCATTACCTCCACCTACAAAGCCAGCATAAAGATAATCCCAACAATTTCTGGTCCTCCATTAACCAACTATTACACCCAGGCTCTCAAAGCAACCTATTCCCTGACCCAGACAAAGTCACCGCCGAACGTGCCACCCTCTTCAATTCCTACTTCATTGACACCATAGCTAACCTAACCACCATCTTTCCTACAGTTAACATCACCACCACCAAGACAGCTGATGACCAAATCATCCCAGAAAACAACCCCCCCCTCGACTCCAACCTAAAGTTCTCCCTATACCCACAGCCACAATAAAAAACTTTTACTTAAGCTAAAACCCTGTACTCTGGCCCCTGACAATCTACCCCCATACTTCCTGCAGCTAGCTGCAAACTCTATGGCTTATCCCATGAGCATACTCATTAACAGATTGATTAAAGAATCCCTTGTCCCAGACATCTGGAAAAAATAATACATTCTCCCCTTACACAAAGGTGGCACCAACACAGACACCACAAACTTTCAGCCCATAGCAATTCTTTCACTCCTCTCTAAAATACTGAAAAAAATGCATCCATGCCCAACTCCTCAACCATCTGCTTGAAAACCAAATTCTATCCCCCACTCAGCATGGTTTCAGACCAGGACACAGCAACACTACTTCCCTCCTCTCCTTCCTTGACACAGTTAACTGGGCAAGGGATTCTGGCAAAATAATCGCTTCTCTTTTCCTTGACCTCTCCAAAGCTTTTGATATCTTTTCTCATACCATCTTCCTCTCCAAACTATCCACCCTCCAAATTTCCCCACATACCCTACAATGGTTCAGTAGCTATCTCTCCAATAAGTAGCAATCCACCAAATGGCAACGATCTTACTCTCCCTTCCTCAGTACTTCCACAGGGGTACCCCAAGGCTCCATACTTGGTCCTCCCTTGTTTACCATCTTTATTAACAACTTTCCCTGCATTCTCCCACAATGCTCAGTAATCTAGTATACTAACAACTCTAAAATACAATGCAAATTCCAGCTCTAAACTCCAGCAAATCACCCAGAATGCACTCACCTCTACTGTAGCTTGGATACTTAACAATCATCTTGTCCTAAATCCAAAAAAAACTAAACTAGTACTTTTTACCCCTAAGAAAACCACTCCCCTAGATAAAAACTCTTCACTATTCAAGCCCAAGACAATACCACTACAGAAGTTGTCCCATACACTAAACTACTAGGCATTATTATAGATGAAAACCTTAACTTTGACCTACACATAAACAGTAACATCAAAAACACACACCAAAAGCTTTGCATGCTCTACAGGCACCAACATTTTCTTAGCCTCTCTACTAGACAAACCCTTGCAACCATATTTTTATTACCCGCTCTCCTTTATGGTGCCCCTCTCCTCACTAATATCCAAAATTCTGCAAACAGTACAAACAGTACACAGGTTAGCGCTTTCAGGGATCTACCCCTTCATCAGACAGCTGTTGAAATTCCACACTCCCTTAAATACTTGAGTCAGTCACATGATGATACAAGCAATTACCCTAATCACTATTAATTGAAAAAAAACACAGTTGCCAATGCAGAATAAAAAATATAAAACTAAATAATGCAATAAGAATATCTTACATCACACATTCCTTGTCCAAGCTAATGATACTGTTAAAACATGCATAGAAAAAATATATACAAAAAACATACAAATCTGATGTACCAGTCAATATATCTACCATACATACTATTAGTTAATACGTAGGTACATTCCCACTGGACCAAAGAAAGGTTGGCATAGCTGTTGAAACAGAAAAACGTTGTTATTCAGCACTATGTCTAGCAGGCTACAAATAAGATCACTTTTGTTCTTGTTAAAATCAACACTCTGTAGTAGTTCCCTTATACTCAGGCAATGTTTTTCTGTTTCAACAACAGAAGTACTTACAGAGGGTTGGCGTGGCTATGGGCATGGCCTGTGCCAATAGCTATGCCAACCTTTCTTTGGTCCAATGGGAACGTACTTACGTATTAACTAATAGTATGTATATAGATATATTGATTGGTATGCCAGATTTGTGGATGATGTTTTTTTGTTGTGGAATGGTCCAGAGGCAGAGCTGAATGCATTTTTTACCTACCTCAATAACACCACTGGATTTCTTAGATTTACTTCTAAGTACTCTAGTACTGAAATTGACTTCTTGGACATCAAAGTGAGGAGAGATGACCTGAACCACATTCGAACTAGTCTATTTAGGAAGCAGGTCAGGAAGAATATGTTCCTACACAATACTAGTATGCATTCTAACCACATGAAGGTAAACATTATTAAAGGCCAAGTATATAGGATCATGCAACTGTTTAATGATGATGATGATGAATTACAGACAGCACTACATCAGCTTAAACTAGAATTTCTAGATAGGGGTTATGATGCAAAAACGATTGATAGGTGTATCGTAGATGGTTGGAGTAATAGGGCGGGTAGATGTAGACCCTACTTTAACGCACGTACTACAGGTGAGGTGGATGGACAAGTTATTGACAGAGAGGTGGTCACACATAAATACAGAGATACAGACAATACACTTAGAATGCCACTAACGTTTGCAAGCAACATAAATGTAGTATGTGATGTTACTAAAAATTGGGGTATTCTTTCCACGATTGACAGCCTACAAGGTATAATTGGGACTAAGCCAAGCTTCACATTTAAGAATAATAGAACATTGAGAAATGAATTATGCTATAGAAGTGCCACAATCAATACTACTAACAAGTCTGACAGATTGGGTACATATATGTGCAGGGACTGTACAGACTGTAAGCACATACATAATGGCAGCACATTTACACATCCCTTTAGGAATTTTAGCTGCAGTAGTAATTTTTATGCTGACTGCACTACATCAAATATGGTCTATTTTACATATTGTATAGCATGCTACAGTTTCTATATAGGCAAGACTAATAGATGCCTAAAGGATAGGATCCTTGAACACTATAGAGACATCAGAAACGTTAAAGAAAGTAGTGCTATTGCCATGCACACTAAGAATACAGGACCAGAACATATCTTCAAATTTTTAGTTTTACAGATATTGTCGGAGAAACAGAGATGGGGTAATTTATCCACTGATACAGAAGCTGACGAACAGAGATGGATCATACGATTTAATGCAGATAAACCTCCGGGTTTGAATCAAATGGTGTTGCTTAAACCATTTTTAAAAGCTCGACCATTGAGGCATTGAGTTTTTTGAATGGCATGTCCAGTACACACATATATATATATATATATATATATTATATTTTTATACTTATGCATGTCTATATGCTGCTTTTATGTGTATGCAAATATTTTAGCATTAATTTATATATTTTTCACTATTTATATTACGCCTATATACTCTTAGGAAGGCACATGCATTAGTACATATACTCATTGGTATCAAGTCAGATGTATTTTGTACACATTTTTCATAGATATATTTTATATTTTTTATATCTTTTTTCTATGTATTTTTTCTATGCATGTTTTAACAGTATCATTAGCTTGGACAAGGAATGTGTGATGTAAGATATTCTTATTGCATTACTTAGTTTTATATTTTTATTCTGCATTGGCAACTGTGTTTCTTTTCAGTTAACAGTGATTAGGGTAATTGCTTGTATCATCATGTGACTGACTCAAGTATTTAAGGGAGTGTGGAATTTCAACAGTTGTCTGATGAAGGAGTAGATCCCTGAAAGCACTAACCTGTGTACTGTTTGTACTGTTTAACTTAAATAAATCTCCTAGCTGTGGGATTGTCGGTGCTTCTTTACGTTTGTAGTTCCTTATTTTCCACTGACAGTTTTGTGCCTAGAGAGGACTCTGTGCACCTATTTAATCTACAGACCCATAGACTGTCCTGCTCTCTCGACACTACTTGCTCAATACTAACCTAGCAGGCAACTAAGATCTGAAAATCATCTACTTCTAAAAGTAGAAATGCCCACCTTACCTGCTGGTCAACTCCTCTACTCCTTCACCGTCGTCAAACTATGGAACTCACTTCCACCTTCTATAAGAAATATGGGCAGCACCACCACCTTCAAACAAATACTGAAAAATCATCTCAACTTTTCCTGGCTATGTACCTGATCTATAACCTAACCTCCTTCTCCTCCTTATATGACAACTAAACTGCTATTTGCTACTGCTGACTGATGATATTTTCTCCATAATTATTTTTCATCGCTTGTTGATACTGGTACAATAATGCTGAGTAATAAACCTCTGTTTATACCTCTTTGATTGAATTCATCTGGCAACCAACAAAATTCCTGCTTTTATGTATATATTCTGTATATATTATTGTGATCACTATGGGTAATGCTGTATCGACTATTGTACCAATTAATGTTTAATATTTTCTGTATCTATGTTCTTGTCGGAGCTTTTCTCACCGGGCCTCCACTGAAAATGGTCTCTTTTAGGCCCAATGGACTCTTCTGGTAAACAAATGCAATAAATAAATAAAATAATGCTTAGTAAAGGTAAGGACAGAGGACCAAGTTGCAGCTTCAAGGATGGAATTGGTATCCAAGGCCTTGAAAAAGCACCAGAAGAAGCCATAACCATGGTAGAATAAGCCTTAAAAGAAGAAGAAAGGCTTTTCCCATGAAAGGAGTAACAACAATAAATGTCCTTAGAGATATATGAAGAAATGGTTTGTTCAGAAACAGCCACACTTAGAGATATAGGATGAAAGGAAACAAAATGTTGCTCAGACTTGTGAACAAATTTAGTTTTATCTAAATAATACCTGATGTGTCTATGCAAACACAAAGTATGAAGAATGTTCTCACTAGTAGACAGTGGAGAAGAAAAAATGTGGGCAAATTAATATACTGATTAAGTGACAATTCATTAACCACCCTGGGCATAAAAGAAGGATTAGTGTGAAGAGACACCCTGCCCCTATGAAAAACTAAAAAGGAGGAACAGCAAGTGCCTGATGTTCAGACACTCTCTTAGCTGAATTAAGGGCCAAAAGAAGAACAGTATTCCACCTACAATGTTGCAAAGAAGCTGAAGCTGCAGGCTCAAAAGGAGCCCAAGTCAATTTTTCAAAAACAGAATTAAGGTCCCAGGAAGGAGGAATGGGTTTCTTGGGAGGCCTGAAATGAAGGGCAATTTTAAAAAAGTTGTTTGATCTCAAACCTAGAGGCCAAAGGAGGTGTCAAAGGCAGACAAGCAGAAATAGCTGAAAGGTGAGCTTTCACTGAAGAATATGCCAACCCAGCATGGAGCAGTTCACACAAATATTAAAGAGCCAGAGGAATCTCCACAGAAAATGGATCCTGGTTACATACAACCAAGGCACCAGACAGAAAATCTCTTCAATTTGGATACATATGATTTGCTGGCCTCCTGCAGAACTTGAAGCATATCCTTAGGAAAAAAGGTGCCTAAAAGGGATCAAAACCCACTCACAGTGTCAGTTAAAGAGTGGATAAGTGAGGATATCTGAGAGACCTCTTGTCTTGTGTGAGTAGGTCCACCCTGTGAGGTAACTTGTGGTGATTGCCCTTGGCTAGGTGCAGAAGAAGAGGAACCATTGCTGTCTCAGCCAAAACGGACCCTCTGTATAAGAGAGAACTACTTAAGTACAAACTCCCTTGCCCAACATTTCCTAGAATTTATAAATTCAAACACCCTGGATCAACTGATCAACACCCCCACCAGAGGTGACATATTGGACCTGGTCATCACCAACATGGGCGACCGGTGTTCCACACCGGAGGTCAACCCCTCACTGGTTAGATGGTTAGATCTGACCAAAAACTAATCACTCTGGATATCCACATTCTGCCACCACTCCTGGTCAAAGAAACTACAGTGAAAAACTTTTCCAAAGCAAACTTCACGTTACTTAAGACCGAGGTGGGAAGGTTCAAAGCCCCCATGCTAAAGGATAACTCTGTCCAAGCTGCAAAATCCTTTACTAATGCACTCTATGGGCACCTACAAGAATGCATGGATTGTGCTATCCCAAACAAAACCAAGACTCACTCCTCCAAGAAAAGGAAACCAGTCTGGTGGACCTGCCATAAACAAGCTATACAATAAAAGGAGGAAACTAGTACAGAAAAGAGTAAAATCCCAAGAAGGGAAGACATCCCTGATCAGTATCAGCAAGAAACTACGTTCCCTCATAAAATCATCCAAGGCTAGCTTCAAAAGAAAAATTGCCATGGACTCCAAAGATAACCACAAGGCATTTTTTTGCTATGTTAAGAATCTAAGTGGCAATTCTCAGATCTGCTCGGCGTTAGTGCAGAATGGCACAAAATACACTGAACTGACTGATATAGCCACCATCCTGGCAGACAGGTTCAGTGCAAACTTCACCCCCCTCTCACCCTCAAAATGGCCCATAACTATACCAGAAGAATGTACTGTCCCTGAAATCACAGACACTCAGGTTATAACAGCCCTCTCCAAAGCCAAAAACACAGCATCAATGGGACCGGATGGTGTCCCAGGCTGCTTCCTACATGAGCTCAAAGATGAACTAACCCCTCATTTAAACACACTGTTTAAACTCAGCCTCTCCACAGGCTACATACCCACAGAGTGGCACACAGCAACGGTTATTCCACTCCACAAAAGTAGAGCCACAATGGACCCCGGGAACTATCGCGCTATAGGCCTGACTAGCTTGGTCTGCAAAGTTATGGAGTGCATCATCATGGATCTCATTAACAGAGACATTGGGAACCTCCAAACATTGGACCCTACCCAGTTTGGCTTTGTTAAGGGCAGATCATGCATCCTAAACCTGGTGGACTTCTTTGAGACAGTTACCAAGGCTATAGATGAAGGAAAGGCAGTCCACACAGCCTAACTAGACCTTGCAAAGGCCTTCGACACCATTCCCCACTCAGGTATTATAGACAGGCTCACCAGCCTGAACATAAACCCTCACGTCATGAGATGGGTTGCCAAATGGCTCACGGACAGAACCCACATGGTAAGAGTTGTGGGAGCTAGGTCTGACTCTAAACCGGTTACAAGCGGCGTTCCCCAGGGCTCAGTCCTAGGACCCCTCCTGTCCGGCATATACTTCTCAGAGGTATAGGCAAGCACAGAAAGACTATGGCTGACCAAATTTGCAGACGACTGCAAACTAGGGGCTATAATTGACTCTCCGGCTGACACAGACATCCTCCAAAAGGGTCTCACTGAGACAGATACCTGGTGTCAAAACCATGGCCTCAAGCTAAATGCCAAAAAGTGCACAGTCATCCCCTTTGGAAAAAACAAAGTACCCACAAACTACCATATAGGTGGTAGCCCCCTAAATACAGAAGACGTAATAAGGGATCTGGGGACCCAAGTGGATAGTAGCCTCTCCTTTGATAATCACATTGCCAAAGTGGTTTGAAAATCCTTCTACGTGGCCCACCTAATCACAAAAGGGTTTGCATCCAGATCGAAAGAGGTCATTGGGACCCTCTACACATCACTCATCAAACCCATCATAGAGTACAATGCCCCACTTGGGATGTACCTTACAAGACACCTGCAACAACTGGAAAGACCACAGGAGTACCTCACCAAGAGGATCACTGGCCTCAAGCAGATGCCCTATGCAGCTCGACTGAAGAAACTCCAGCTGTACTCGGCTGCATACCGCCTACTCAGAGTTGATCTCTGCCTGACATACAAGGCCATGTCCAACCCAGAATTGATGGACATGCTCCACCTAAAGAAAACCATATCCCCTCAAGCCACATGCTCCAGGGATCTAAACCTCACCACAACAATAAATAGGACATGCTGGAGGGACAGATTCCTGTCCCAGAGACTTCCCATGCTTTGGAACAAGATTCCAATCTACATTAGGCAGAGCTCCTCGCTAACCCACTTCAAGAGAAGCTTTGATGAGTGGATGGGAAATGGAAAGTTTATCTCTGGGATCACTTCAATGGCTCTGCTGGACAGAGGCACAGGGAACTACTCTAAGGGGGCGGCGAAAGCCAACACATTCTGGCTAGGCTTACAAATGCCTTCGGGCAGATAGCCTAGCACCTACCTATGTACCTATGAGAGGGAAGGCATAGAGAAGCATCCTCTTCCAAGAAAAAGAAAGGATGTCCACATTCCAGGCCAGAGGACTTTGGACTCTGGTGCAAAAAAGAAGTTGTCTGTTTAATGGGGAGGCAAAAGAGGAGTACCCCACCGGTGGACAATGTCCAAAAACACATCTGCGTGAAGCATCCATTCATGAGCCTGTGTTATGCAACTGCTCAGAGAGTCTGCCACTATGTTTTGCTCTGAAGGAATATAAAGAGCCTGAAAAGTCACCAGATACAGGACAGCTAGATCCCAAACCCGAAGAGCCAGTCTGCATGGAAGGTAGGATCGTGTCCTCCTTGCTTGTTGATGTACCACATCAATGTGGTATTTGTCTGTAAAGATTTTGAGAGGCCCAGGAAGAAAAAGAGAATGAAAGGCCTGAAGGGCAAGAAGAAGAGCTCTCACCTCCTTGATATTGATGTGATCTGACCCCTGATGAGTGGGACACAGACCAAGAACCTTGAGAGGGCCGAAAGAGGCACTCCACCCTGTGTCTGCGGCATCTTACAAAAGTTCCTGCGAAGGGACTGGGGGCTAAAAAGGAAGTGTTGGGTTGAGAGACAGCTTTTGAATCCACCACTGAAGCTCTAGCTTGAGGCATGGAAGAAAAGGGACTAGAAAGTCTAGCGGATGATAGTGTTGGAGTCAGACTGACTTTAGGAAACACTGTAACTTTCTCATATGGAGCCTGGCTAGAGCTAGCATAGGAATGGTGGAAGCCATGAAACCCACGGCCCTCAGAAATTCCCTGGCTGTAACTGAAACTCAAGGAAGAAGGGATTGAAGAAAGGTGATTAGAGAAAGAGCCTTGGATGGAGGCAGGAAAGCCAGCATAAGAATGGTCTAGAACCTGCAACTAAAAAAAATGGGTTCCAACGTGTAGATCATGAGACAAATGCCCGCAAACTGCAACACTGAAAGCAGAAGGCCACAGCACCACTAGACTGTAGAGCGGTGTGACCGAAAGGGAGCTACGTGGCGGGAGTGCACACAGATAGTAAACCCACCACATAGAAATGATCCCTAATGGAACTAAGCAGGCTGTTTCCTGACAGTGGAAACAGCCTCACAAGATATGCGATCGGCAACACAAGTACGAGACAGCAGCACAAGTAAGTAAACCAGGTGCAAGTAAACAAAAAAAAAGCCAGCATACCTGCATTATATGATCGCAGCACACATAAGCAAAACAGGTGCAAGTAAACAGAATAAAATACAAACAGCATACCTGCTAAGCAAATGCACAGAAATCCCAACACACAACCCTTACAGGAAAAGCACAGAGTGGGAATTTGCAAGCTAGGAACGGCCAAAAAAGCTGCATCTGTATCTGCTAGATACACAAATACATGTGCACTGTTAGTGGCACAAGCACAGTCACAATGGAACAGAAATAACGTGCCCTGTCAGAGCCTTACTAGTGCATACCTCTTCACCTCATAGAACAAGCCATCTGGACAAAGTCATAATTAAAAGCGTAAGTAAGGCCCAAAAAGAGGGACAAAGTGCAAAATCTGCTGTTACAAACCTAGAAAGTAGATAGAATAACAGGTTTCACATTAGCATGACTGTTCTGAAGGGTATGAAGTCTGAAACTCAGTTGTCTACCAGTATGTCTAACTTCAGTATTACCTAACCATCTATATCTCCATCTATTGCATTAGTTATTGATGTATGTTATGTACACTACTTACTGATATACCTGTAACAGTCATCCACAAGTAATCCACAGGTAAAGGAAAGTCAAAAGCACAACACAGACCTACATAAATACAGACAACAACAGGCAGTCCTGATTAAGGCATATTTCTGTAATACCAAGTGCATGATGAAAACAGTGTCATCACTGCTGCACTACCCCTTATACATGTCATGCCCATACACCTGTGGCAGGTGTGAACAGGACAACCCTGGCAATTAATGACTACCTAACTAATGGTATAGAAGCAACCACTGTAGAAGGGAACACTGGCACGTAGGGGAGGGAAAGCACATATCAGACACATAGGAATATACACCCACCTCACTGTCAACAGCTGATTGAATACTTCTGAAGCAACATGTGTGGTACGTGGGGGTAACCTAATCGATCCTATGGTTGTTGCAGATGGGGTACACACATATGCAGAGGCGTGTAGGCAAAAAAGGGTGCTATACAGGGGAACATCCATATGTAATGTCTGTCTCTGAAACTGAGGCTGTGCACCACACCCTGGTTGGTCAACTTCAATAGCTGGGAGTTAAAGGAGACCTGTGCAGTACAAGTAGACCCAGTGGTGTAAAAGCGAGCTGGATAGACACCTGCAAGACTACAGTCAGTTGTCAATTCCACGGCTGAGTGAAATGAACCTAGAGAATCCCTAGAAGGAAAGATAGGAAGAGCAGGGTGGTGTGTATACTGCTACAAAGGACCATTGTGGCAGACAGCTCCTATTCAGAAGGGTACAACAAACAAGGCAGTGTACTGCAGCATAACCATAGTTTGATAGTGGCCTATACTTAAGTAGTGTTAACGTACTCTGCCTTGCTACACTGCATGTGATGGATGCTGAGATGCCAATCATAAGTAGTGTTGCCATGATGGAGTCCATATACGAGTATAGCCCAAGTCAGCTTGGCAACAGATATTGGACAGTGCCCAGCCAGCGAGGCAAACCAGTGCTGGTAGTGGAGGGATACCTGTACCACTTAGAGTGGGAAGTCCTCTCCAAACGGTACTGGGCATGTGTGGAGCAAAGAATAAAGGCCTGCAGGGGCCGTGCTATCACTGTCCAGTATGATGATGGGGAAGTACTGCATAAATCACTGCCACACCAGCATGGACCAGATGCAACTACTGCCCAGGTGGCTGTGCTGCAAGCAGAACTATGGCAGAGGGCAATAAACAGCAATGACATGCCTAATCTGGTAAGGCAGAGTGTCCTTGGCACAGCGGATGACAATGTACTACAGGAGATGCCTTGCTGTACCACCCTGCATTGTAGCATCACCAGGGTACAGCAGAGGGGATGGGCATCTATGTCCACACCTCCAGCAACACCTGCAGATATCGATGTCAGCCAGTACCCACTCTGTAGTGGCAGCTTAATCTTATGCAGACAGTCAGATATGGATGGGAAGGATTCCTTGGTTCTGCTAACTACAGCACAAAATCTGGAGGATTTGTGCAGGTCAGACATCATACTCAGGGATGGCACCTTCCCAACATGTGCTGATATTTGCCGTCAGCTGTATACTTTACATGGATCTATTGGCACCCCCACCTCAACACGAATTGTCCCCCTGGTGTATTGTCTATTGATATGGAAATCAGAATCTGCATACAACAATATGTGAGACATACTTAAGGGTATGGCTGCAGATCAGGGATGCACCTTAACACCGCAGTGCATTATGACACATTTTGAGAAGGCAGCAATCCGTGCCAGCCAAAAGGCTTTCCCTAAGAGTATTCTGAACGGCTGCCTATTCCATTTTGCACAGATCATTTGGTGCCAGATCCAGCATCACCACCTTGTGGTCTTGTATGGTACGAACACCGCATTCTCAATAGCCATCGTCAAGCTGATTCCACTGGCATTCCTTCCAGTGGATGAAGTTGTCCCTGCATTTCTAGATATTGTGGCTACCTTACCTGACTGTGCCAAACCTGTAGGTATTTTCTGGACCATCATTATGTGCATGGCTGACCAAGGAATTATGCATCCTGCTGTTCAGCACAACAATGTCTGCTATCTTCCTACCCTCTGAGGTTTTAGAATGTGTCTGATGTGTCTGACATGGACTTCCCACGAACCAATAACCAGGTGGAGGCATGGCATCGTCGACTAAAAGTATTACTTGGATGCTCTACAGTACAGATTTCTGACCTTCTGTCTGTTCTACAACAGGAACAGAACCTGAGAGACAACTGAAGGGAGTCACTTTTGAGGGGGATGCCTGTGATACCATGTAGGAAGGCTATTGTTGTAAAGGAGCATCGCCTAAAACACATCTTGCAACATAAGTGTGACTACAGTGATGTGCTGAATTTTCTACGTGCTACAGCACATTTCTACAAGTTGCGAATATATTTGGTTCTAGTACACACCAAGCACTGCACACATCACTTTATCTGTTGTGTTAATAAAGGCTCTACCCACAGTACACTGATTCCACAGTACCACTTTCATGCCCCCTTGGCATCAAGTGCAGACCACTTGTACTACTGACGATGGCACATGTTGGCTTCTGGGAGGGTGCAAGGTGTAACACTATGGGGGTTTGTGTCTGCCACATATGGTTAGGGTGCAGGGGGATCTTCTATTCCCATAGGGTATTGTCCACAGGCATTTGTCAATGTAGCCATAGTGCCAAACTGCCATGTGTCCACATCCAGCTGTCTCACAGGGGGGTATCACGCTGCCTAGGCACCTGAATCCGAGAAAAACATGATCCTGAGGAGGAGTCAGGATGGATTTTTGGAAATTTATTGTAAACCCTAGTTTTTGCAATAGGCAAATAGTATAGTGGAGGTACTGAAGCAAGTTCTCTGGAGAGGAAGCCTAAATGAGCAGGTTGTCCAGGTAAGGAAAGATGTGTATTCCCCTCATCCTGCAAAATGCAATCACAGGATCAAGGCATCTGGTAAAGACCTTGGGGCAGTAGAGAGGCCAAAGGGCAAAGCAGAGAACTGAAAATGCAAGAAAGAAATAGATAAATGCAAATACTTCCTGAAACAGGGATGAATAGGGATTTGAAGATAAACATCCTTGAGATCCAGAGATACCAGGAAAGCCTGAGGAAGAAGTAGTGGACACAGATTCTGAAGGGACAGCATCCAAAAGGAAGGGATCTTCAAAAAGGTATTGAGATGAGAAAGGTCCAGAATGGGTCTCCAGGTGCCTTCTTTCCTGGGAAACAGATAAAACCCCTTTCCCTCCTGGGGAGTGCGAACTGCTTGGATAGTGAGACAAAAGACCTGAAGTAGTTCCAGAAAGAAAGGCAGCTGATCTTGAGGAGGTTGGGGAATATCCAGAAAAGGAGGAAGAGATTTCCACATCATGAAGTATCCCTGATGTATGATGGACAGAACCCAAAAATCCTGAGTGATCCTCAACCAATTGGGAAGAGACGAGGAAATACGAAGAGATAAAGGAACTTGATCTTGGATGCAGAAAGCAGACAGACAGAATCTGGCTTGTCTTGAAAAGGATGTTTCTGAGTAGTTGGAGTCTGTGCAGACTTGGCAGGAGAAGCCCATCTAGAATGCTTCTTACCTTTGTGAAGAGGATGAGACTGTATATGAACAAAATCAGACTTAGAGGGATAGTTCCTCTGAAATTTAGGAATAGGAGAAACAAAAACATGCTTCAGTTCCTGCAAGGCCTTCTCCTTGTCCTGTGGGGATTTAAAAAGCTCATCAGCTGCAGAACTAAAGAGGTTTTTATTATCAATGGGAGCTTCCAACAATGTAGCCCTAATATCAACAGGCAAAGGCTGGAGGCAAAGCCAAGAGTAGTGTCTTAACACGGACCCAAAAGCAGCAGCTCTAGAAAAAGCATCAGCTGCATCATAACTACATTTAATAGAATGACGAGCCACTTGGGAAGAGAAACCCAATAAAGAGAGGGTTGAAACTTTCCCTTCAGAATCAGGAAGGTCAGAGACAACCTGGGAGGCCCGAGAAAGAAGAGCTAGGACATAAGAACCTTTACAATAGGGTATTCCACTCACAATTGGTAACCTAAAAAGTTCAACTGAGTGGATAAAGAACAGGCAGCATGAAAAGCTCAAAATATAAAACATATTTATTTAACCATTTAAAACTAAAAAATAAATAAATACAATGTTATTTATTTATTTATTTTTACAAATTAATTTATCCACTCATTTGAAGTTTTTGAACACTAAGACTTACTTGGTCATATGAGTCTGATAATTAATAGCCCAAAATGCCAAGGTAAAAGCAGTGCATACCTTTTTGCCCAGGTGTTCCGCAGCCCTACTGTCCTTGTCAGAAGGAAGCAGCTTAGTAGAAGGCAAAAACTTAGAGGATTTGTTAGAAGAGACAGACACAACAGAGGAGTCAGCAATGGGACATTTGTAGAGAAACTTACACTCATCAGACACCTTATAAAACCTGTGAGGCTTTTTAGGGTCTGGAAGTTGGGAATCAGGAGTCTGAGAAGCTGCTGAAAAAAATGTCCAACAGGACAGCCAGGACCAGAGAAACAGCAGAGTGCTTAGATGACTCCATCTGGAGGTGTTCATAATACCTCTTCTGAATGTCAGAAACCTAAGAACAGTTCCACTTAAAGAATTCCATCATACAAGAGACAGTATCCCCAAAACAGAGTTCCTCAAAGGGAGAATATGGACTAATGTAATCTTCCTACGCAGAACCAAAGTCCAGTGGAGAAGGAATCTGAGAGAGGCATGTCAAGGACTCTTCTCCTGAATCTAATTCCTCATCAGAGGAGTCCTGCTCCATGGGCCTCTGGGGTGGAGTAGAAGACCAAGGGAGAGCTGGGGCAGAAACTCGCTGGGGAGGCTTCAAGACCATGAGTGCATTAAACAACCCCTGGGTAAAATCCTGCCATTCATGCTGGGGATTCATAGAGGCAGGGGACATGTATTTGTTTTTTTGTTAGTTCTTTAAGGGGACACCTGCTTAAAGATCATAGGAGGTTCAGTCCCTTGCCGGCACTCAATTAATATAGTGGGAATGCCCCTTGGTCACTCTGATATGATCTGCAGAGGTTCCCCATCAACCTCAGTAATGGACATCTGCAAGGCCTCCAAAGACATGCAAGAAATCAGATTCATGCTGGCCTCCAATATGGTTACTGCAGAAGAATCTGACACAATGACCATGCATTCTCATGGTTTTCACAAGCCTCATGAGAGACATCTGGGGAAGGCAGTACAGCAGTTGAATCAGACCTAACTTTTTTGGTCTTTTTCTTGGCGAATGGCTGACTTCTGCCATAGCACCCTGTGCCAACAATTTAAGATGTTGGTTTTCCAAGTAGATAGACAAGGAGGAGAGATGACTAAATTAGGTCTTCGGGACAAATATTTGGCAAATAGAGCACTTTGTATGTGCGTGAGTAACACTCAGGCAAAAAAGACACTGCTCATGATGATCCTTATGGGGACTATGCCTCTCACACTGACATTTTCCTTTTCTGGATGACATGTAAACTCACAACCCAAAAAATAAAGAAAAGATAAGAAGAAAACCCCAAAGGGGCACTTATCCGAAAAACGGCTTGGGAACCAGTACAGAAGAAGGCGTGTTTATACTGACCCAAAAAGCTCTGCTCTTTATGTGGAAACGTACACTACCAACTTTTACTAACACTACACAACTACATAGAAACAATTGTACTCAAAGACGTAAGTGCAGAGCAAACCCTAAAAATACACCTCTGTGGTGGAATCACAGCATAAATAGACTTATAACAAAGGGAAGAAAATAATAGCCAAAAATAAAAAGTGCAACACACAGCAAAATAAGAATCGAATCATCAAATTAAACAAGCAGCTTAGGAACATAATAAAAACTACAAAGGCCAAATATGAGAAAAAATAGCCACCAGGCTATGGATAACCATAAAGCCTTCTTCAGTTATATCCACACTCTCAAGGGCAATACATGTCAGTGTGCTCAGCTAATTGTTAATGGTGCCACCTATACAGAAGATGTGAATATAAGCTACCTGACAAATTCGGCTCAGACTTCACCCCTCCCCCAAGTAATTTCACAAGAAATGTCAGGAAACAATACAGAACCAATTCCTGAAAGCAGTTTCAAAGGCCAAAAATATGGCTTCTATGAGCCCTGACAATATCCTAGAATGTATCCTAAATATCAAAAACAAGATATTTTTATGCCCCTAACAACACTTTTCAACCTCAGTCTCCAAACTGGTTTTGTATGAAGTAAATGGAAGACAGCAACAGTCATACCTCTGCACAAAAGAGGGACATCCATTGACCAGGGCTATTACCAGCCCGCAAGTCTTACCAGCCTCATATGTAAAGCCATGGAAAGATTTTTCAAGGAACTAATCAATAAAGGACATAAGACACCTCCAAATACTACAGTATGGTTTTGTTAAGGGCAGGTCATGTCTGCTCAACCTAGTGGACTTTTTAAAAAAAGTCACCAAAGTGATGGATGAAAGGAAGACGGTACACATTGCCTACCTTGCCCTGGCCAAGGCCTCTGACACTATACCCTACTCAGACATTGTGTATAAGCCAGAAAAACTAGAAATAAACCCCTACAAGATGGATTGGAAACTAGCTCAAAAATGGGATGCAGGAAGAAAGGATAGGACTTCCCATCTGTAATGAATGGGGTCCCACAGGGTTGTATTCTGGGGCTGCTCTTATTTGGCATCTACTTCTTAGAAATCATAGCAAACATCAAGGAACTATGGGTGACCAAGTCTGTGAACAACCTCAAGCTGGAAGTAGTTAATGAATCCTCCAGGGCTTCAGTGATCCTATAGGAGGGCTTGTCCCAAACAAATAACTGGCATCAGAGTCATGTGTAATATCGTGTCCTTTGGAAAATCGACTATCCTGGGGATTATCACATTGATAATATGCCCCTAAGAGTGGACCCTATAGTCCGGGATTTGGGCACTTACATTGACAGTAACTTAGCTTTTGACCAACATGTGTCTACTGCTGTGAGGAAGTCCTTCTATACTGAACAGGTTTTAAATAAAGTGATAGCTTATAGGTCTAGAGAGGTCATTGTCCAACTTTACACAGCTGTCATTAGGCATATCATAGAGTATAGTGCCCCTTTTATATGTACCTGCCCAGGCACTTGCAATAACTGGAGTCTACATTGGTTCCTTACAAAGACAGTAGTTGTCATATGGCACAAGGCCTACTTGGACTGCCTCAAAGCCCTGTCGCTATACATGGTCTCATACAGAACATGACCTATGCCTGGTTTATAAGGCATCCACAGACTCAGCACTAATGGACCAACTGTACACCTGTAAGTCAAATGGTATTAGAAATACTGAGTCCAGAGACCTAACCTGCTTCTGCAACATAAACAGAATGGTCTGGAGGGACAGTTACCTGTCCCAAAGGATACCACTATACTATAGAACAGACTCCCCATATACATAAAAAAGCCCTTTAATAACCCTGTTTAAGTGCAATTCTGATCAAGAGATCGGAACCATGAAATTTACCCCAGGACTGACCACTGTCCTCCTAATGGACAGAGACAGTGCTTAAATGCCCTGCCTTACAGTAGGGACCCCTAATACATTGAACACAAGACTGAAACAAAATAATTCATTAGAAATTAGAAGTATCTAAATATAGCTATGGCAAAGATAGTTAAACACCTATCTGATAACACAGACGGGTAACAAATGGGAAGCATGGCTAGCCTTAAAATGCCTCATCAGGGACTACAGCCTAGTATTCACCTATGAACCTACAACACTTCCATTGTGGAAACTAGTGTCTCTGATCCCAGACTTCCCTAATTCCATAACAGCCTGTCCTTCATTATACAGCAATGGGGTCACCTACCCTATAGCATTCCCTTTTATTTAGAACTGCTTCATGAATGGAGTACAGGTTTTAATTCAAGGTAATTGTCAGGCTCAAAACAATGCATCTTTGCATAATATGCACTTTATGTAGAGGACGGAGACACAGAATATTGATATAAGAAAGAGCTTATCTGTTTTACAAGAACAGTGAAGTACAAAAAGAAGTGTAATACTTACAAAAGCAACAGGATCATTGCTTCTTGTTCCAACAATACTAAATTTCTGAACATAACAGTTGTCCTTCAGTGCTTCTGCATATTCTTTCAGAGTTGCTATGGGAATGTTCTGTTAAAAGAGAATATATTTCTAATTAAGCTTGATAAAGGATACCTGATACAAATATGCATACTATAGGTATACAAACACAGACATATAAGAAACTCACACAAATTCACAGCACATATCTCTGAAGCTTAAGTTCCTGATGAAACCAAAAAATGGAAGTTGAAAATACCTAAAGCACAATAGCATGATGGTACATTGTTAATGAAAGATCACATTGTCATTATTACAAACCACTTATTACAACATTGCATGTGTGTGTTGGTGGGCAGGCCACCTGTACCTTCCTGCTTCATTATCCTGTCTTGAAGGTTGCACTATCTAAAACTTTGGTGCCATACCTGCTTAGTCAAATGAGTAGGGCTATGTACTAGGCTACATGCTCTTGGACTGAGAATAATTGAGTAGCAAGTGTAAACCTCTCAACTGTGCAGATTTTCTCAGAATGTCCAATTTTTTTGCCTCATATTTTTCGTCTGTTCCTCATAAAATTTGTAATTTTCTGGCTAATCAGTGAAGATTGAAGTCACTAAATAATGGCATACATTTGAGTTTCAGACTTCATACACTTTAAAAAAATGCATGCTAACATAAATCCTGTTATTCTAGATATTTTCTAAGTTTATAACAGGAATATTTAAAACCTGTCCCTATTCTTGAGTCTTTTTTTATTTTATTAAACATCCAGTACAAATATTCCCAATATATTCATAAAAGCATACCCAATTAACCGATCAAAATACAACTGAAAATAACATAGAAGGGAAAAAAGACAGAAAAAGAAAACATAGGGATCATATTTCATTCATATAATTATTAAATAAAGAAACACAGAAGGCATCCACAAAAGTCACATAATAGCATACATTCCAGCTACGTTCTCCAGTCCTTTACTTCTATCTTAGGCAATGGTGAAGCTTTCTATTAGATAAAATATGTCTCTTAGCAAACACAGGAATCAGGATTTCTATATTGTTCTTGTGTGTAACATCCTACACCATGTCTAATGATACAGCAAACAAAAGGAAGGCAGGACACTGCTGTACGAACTCCGTTTAATACACCATAAAAATCCACAAGTTAGCGCTTTCGGGATAAACCCCTTCTTCAGACATTTTAAAAAGTTCTAACAACTCAATTAAATACATTAATAATAATGACCTAACATTCAAAAACAACCAATCAAACATTGAAAGTGTCAATAAAAGCATTAATAAAAAACCCGCCTCCTTTGTAGAGCCGGTTTTAAAGGGACCAGGTCATTTAACCCTGGTTCCCTGTGAGCTTGCAGTTCTATAATCCAACGTGACTCAAGGGATTCAGTAAGTGCTTTTATATCACCACCCCGGATGCCCATCACTACATTGGCTATTGCTCTAAAAGTAAAAGAATGAGAGGGATGAGCCTCAATGTGTTTATAGAGTGCATTGTGGACATCATTATTTCTAATGGAACATAAGTGCTGTAGTATCCTGACCTTAAACATTTTATTTGTCATACCTACATAGAAGGACGTGCATGCGGAACATTCCGCTATATATACTATGTTTGATGTTCTGCAATTAGCTTTACCTTTAAATTCAAAAGTCTTGCCACTATTAGGATGTATAAAGATGTTACTGTTTTTATTTATATATGGGCAGGCTTTACAGCTGCCACATGATGTACTGCCTGGCCTATTAATGGGTTGCCTAATCAACCTCACATTCTTTTCACCACATAGCAAGTCCTTCAGGTTCTTGTTACGTCTATAGCCAATATTAGGAGTTGGTCCTATTATCTCTCTTAGTTTCTTGTCACCCCTAAGGATGTTCCAATTCTTACCCACTATGTTCCTTATATCATTGATATTACTACTATATGTAAAGTAGAGCTTCGGACCATGTCTAATGATAAAATGTGTGGGCATAATATATGAATATCTAAAACTGAAATAATCCAATGATGTCTATTATACCAACATTTACAAACCTGAGAACATGTCCAGCAACAATGCCACATATTAGTTCCTTATTAGATCAATGCCAACATTTACCATCTGTTTTTACAGGAATGAGCAACATTCTGTGAGGAGTAAAATGAATTCCATACAAAATTTTATATTCAATCAAAATACCTTTTACTGACTGATACATTTTTGTCATTTTATACAAATTATTAATCAATAAATTATTCTCATACTCCTTTTTAATGTGACATTCCAATTTAATTTTTTTTCCAGAAGAACATAAGAAGACAACATTTATATAGCAATTTGCTTCTTTTTACCATGGATAGGAATTTCCCTCTACCATAGTATTTTTGCATGAAATATTTATTTTTTCTATAGAGATTCCTTATCATTATATATTTACTTGCCATTCTATTCTGGTATTCATACCCAGTTTTATTAGCTAGATCACCTATACAAAATGAAGAAAACAGGAACTGGAACAACTCACCAAGCCTGAACCAAAAACAACGTAAAGGTAACTGGAATCCGTTCATGCACAGCAGAAATTTCTGTAAAAATCCTCCAGTACTAGTTGAGTACCAAGCCAAACAGTACAAGTTAAGTACCAAACCAAACAGAACAAATTTCTTCCTCAAATGGTAAAGGAATGACAGTCCAGGTAGTTCCACTGCAAATCTTTTATTGACAAAGTAAAGACCAGAAGAATAATCCAAAAGTAAACCAAGCGCTTTCGCCTGGACAATTCCAGGCTTTTTCAAGGATAAAATGCAAGTGTGGCCACACTGTATAAATACACATGATAATCGGCCAATTAAGCAATTAAGTTAACAATTGGAATAAGACAATCAACTTTTAAAGTGCAATAGTGCTGCAAACATTATACTTTTTTTAACAATGCAATCATTTGATGTCAACGAACTTTAACCAGCAGCTAAACAATTTTAAGTGCTACTAAAAATAGCAAATCTCTTCTAAATTCATTAAATGTGTAAATAGAATACATTGATAATCATAATTAATAAGTTTAAACTGCACTTAAAAAATCTTTGTTAATCATACGTTAAAAACATCAATAAAAATATTTTCTTGATTATAAAATGTAAATATTGTACTAAAAAAGAGTATCACATTATTTGAGGTACTAATACATAAAAATTGGTATAACATTAATACAAAATTAATCAGTTCTTTTGTATTTAGAATTTTCCTAATATTAGTAACCAAATCTATTAATGCATGAATTAATGTGTTAATCTTTCTTTTAAAAACTAGTGTAGTATAATTAAATATAAATATTCATGAAATTTCATAAATATTAAACTAAACAAAAACCTTAAAAATTATTTATAATTTGTTCCTTATATCGTTGATATTACTACTATATGTAAAGTAGAGCTTCGGACCATGTCTAATGATAAAATGTGTGGGCATAATATATGAATATCTAAAACTGAAATAATCCAATGATGTCTATTATACCAACATTTACAAACCTGAGAACATGTCCAGCAACAATGCCACATATCAGTTCCTTATTAGATCAATGCCAACATTTACCATCTGTTTTTACAGGAATGAGCAACATTCTGTGAGGAGTAAAATGAATTCCATACAAAATTTTATATTCAATCAAAATACCTTTTACTGACTGATACATTTTTGTCATTCTATACAAATTATTAATCAATAAATTATTCTCATACTCCTTTTTAATGTGACATTCCAATTTAATTTTTTTTCCAGAAGAACATAAGAAGACAACATTTATATAGCAATTTGCTTCTTTTTACCATGGATAGGAATTTCCCTCTACCATAGTATTTTTGCATGAAATATTTATTTTTTCTATAGAGATTCCTTATCATTATATATTTACTTGCCATTCTATTCTGGTATTCATACCCAGTTTTATTAGCTAGATCACCTATACAAAATCCAATTCCAGGAAAAAAGTCCAAAGTTTTGTGTTCTTACTATGAAATCTCAAAAAGTTTCACAAAAACTATGATCTCATTGGTGTATGATTTAAAATACTGATTAATACTAATTAAATTAAACTGATTTTCCACAGTATATGTCTACTATTTAGATTAATCATTGCTCCAATAACCTTATAGACATTCATTTCATTATACTGAAAATTTTATATATTAACAAAAGAGCACACAGAGATATAATTTCTAACATCTGATAAACTAAGACTTCCTTGTTGTCTAGTGGCAGCAACCATATTCCATGGAATTCATGGAGAACCTCCTCACCATAAAAGTTTTATAAAAGCTTGCTTAACTTTATTATACCGTATATTACTAGCAGGTGTTAAAGTCTTCTTCTTCTTTCGGCTTTTTCCGGTTAGGGTTTGCCACAGCGGATCACCTGTCATGATTGACAGTGGAGTTTTACAGTGCCAAGTTGCCAGCCTGGCAACCCCACCTTCCACAGAAGGCACACACATGCACACATGCCTAGGGCCAATTTAGAGTGTCCAATCCACCAAAAGCATGTCTTTGGGATGTGGGATGAAAGCAGAGCACCCAGAGGAAACCTATGCGACCACATGGACATGCAAACTCCGCACAGAAGGCACCCCAGCTGAGGACTGAACCGGAGAACCTCTTGCTGTGAGGTGGCACCACTAACCGCTACACCACTGCTGCCACCCACACTAGCAGGTGTTAAAAGTGTTTTGTAATAAAAGTAAACATATGAAGATAATAACCATTTTATAATACTTACATGACCAGTTAAAGAGAACTTGTCATTAGCCAACTCATCCAATCTTATAACTATCTTTCTGTAGATATTGTTACTTGATGTTTCATATAATCTATCATAAGAATTTTCATAAAATCTGCCTAAAAACTGAAAACATTGCACTTTTTGCAAATGATATACTAAGGAAATATTTGCATTACCTCTATGATAACCACTAAGGCAGTTAAAGGAAATCTCATTTGTTCAGATTTTTCATTGGCAATAACATAACCAATAATACTTTCTGCTTTAGTAAACTCTTTTTAACACCCTCAATAGTAAGACTTAATAATCACTACTGTATTATCTGCGTACACAATGTTTGTTATATGAAAATTTCCATAATAGAGCCCAGAAATATTACTACTGATTCTAAATAACAAGGGATCTGCAGCTAAAACAAAAAAAGTATGCAGACAGTGGACAACCCTGTCTCACACTTGTTGTAATATCAAATTAGTTGAATTTACCATAATATGAGCATATGTTTTCATATATAAGTTTTGAATAGCAGTGTATATTTTTATCTGGACATTCGTAATAATTTAAATCTTCCCAAATATATTCCCTATTAAGTACATCAAAAGCTTTAGTTGCATATGTAGCTTAAGTAAATAAATCAATTAAATGTTAGTGCTTATAACTTACTAGATTCTTTCATTGATCTTCCTGGACAAAATCCAAATTGCTTTCATTGATCTTCCTGGACAAAATCCAAATTGAGAACCAATCAAGATTTTACTTAACTGTGCCATTATTTTTTATTAACAGCCCTGGAAATTATGTGATAATCAATATTTAATACTGAAATAGGTCCTTTATTTTTGCTTTTTGCATAGCGGATGAAACTGACCATCCAGGAATAGTCATAGAGTCATATAATTTAAATAATAATTGTGCTAATTCATTCCCAAATGTCACATAAAATTTAGCCAGGAAGCCACCTGGACCTGGTCCTTTGTTTCTTTTAAAATCTAAAATACTATGTTTAATATCCTGTACATTTAACTGGAATGAATCAAAGTTCATGCTAATAGCTTCAAATGACCAGTTACTAATTAGGTTTTGATCCTTAGTCCATTTTTGTTATACATTGTTTAAAATAATTTACCAATAGACTAATAATCTCCTCTTGAGATATACATATTTTATAATTGGTATTTTTTTAAACTAGTGATAAAATGTCTAAACCTTATATTCCAACACTGGGATGATAACCTGTTCTCTGTTTTATCACTACATAAATATGCATTTTAAAAGTTTCTTAAACTTTTAATTTATTCATCTCCATTTCTAGATTAATTTTTCTTTTTGCCACAGTATTTCAAATAGCAATATACTTAGCATAATTCATGGCAATCAGTTGGCTCAAAATATATAATTTAAGTAACATTTCTCTTTTACTAACCAAGCAGTCATATTTCGATAAATGAAAGCTTTGAAAATGTGGAAACAGCAGTTGAATCATTGTTATCCCAAATGTTTTCAATCTGTGCTTTTATTACTTCACAAAATTCAGGAAAATTAAATCAGTCTGCTGACATTTTTCATTTATATTTCATCTTCATTATTATGCAAAACACAAATTCTATAATTGAGTGCCATATGATCAGAAAAAGGGAAGAACTGATATTATTAAAATAGATTTTATCTATTAAGTCTTTAGATATTAAAAACATATCAGTCCTCAAGCTCAGTTTTACAACATGAGAAATATTCTTAAACACTTTTTAATAAAGGGTTATTAACCCTCCACCCATCATACAGATTTTCCTTAACCATAAACAATTGCAATAACTTCTCACTTTTAATATGATATGCACTTTTCTTTTGTAGAATAGATCTCCCTTTTTTAGGATCTATGATTGCATTCCAGTCCCCACCAATAACAACAGAAAAATTTCCCAGTTTCTGTGAAACATCACTAATACTACCTAAAATTGATACCGAGTAAAAGGACAATAAACATAAACTAATCAGATATATTTTCCATCATTCTCAACAGTAACTGCTAAAATATAACCTCTAAGCTCATATGCAATGTCTTGAACAGTCACTAAACAAGACTTTTTAAATATCACCAAACCAGCTGCCTTACTAGTATCATAATTATTAATAATGGATTTTATCCACTTATACATTCTTACTATATATGGATACTGTTCATTGCTCACATGAGTTTTTTGAGGTAAGAATATATTCTTTGATTGATTTTTCAAATATTGCAAAATACGATTTAATTTTAAAAAGCAGTGAGCTCCATTAATATTTGTAGAGAAAATCAATCATTAAATTTATAATTTAAACCTAACTTTATTTTCATATCTTTAGAAGTGGTTCCCAAAAAATGAAAAAAGTTCCACAATCTGAACCCATCAAAAACAAGAATCAAAAATAGTGAAGAGGCAGAAAAAGAAAAAAAAAAGTAAGAAACATATAATTTCCATATGAAAAGAGTTCTTAAACTCCTTTCCACCTGTGCTCCAAAAAAGGAGAGACAACTGGAAGATCTCTGAGTATCAACAATCATACCAAACCCAAGACTGATAATTCACATATAGCTTCCATCTTGTTTGAAAACACTAATGGCATTGCCTTCCATACAACATGAAGTTTAGCAGGAAACAAAAAGGAAGGCTTCTCATTTTCTTCCAAAAGTTTGTGTCTAATTTTTGTAAAGGCTCATCTTTGTTTGACTATCTCATAATGAAGATCTGCAAAAACTGAGATAGCTACCCAGTCAATATGAATTGACTTCTTTCGTATTAATGTAGACAAAATCTGCTCTTTGTCAGAGTTTTTAGTAAACTTTACTGATAATAATTGAGGGCCTTTGCACAAGCTGTCAGATTGCCTGAAGGAGATAGCCTATATAACCAATCCATTTCAATATTCCAAACTTCCTCCTTATCAAAAAACACTTCAAACAGGTCATGAAATACATGTTCTAATGCTGTCATTCCTATTCTTCTAGAAACTTTAAGATTCTTTAGAGTTTTATGTCTCAGGCATGCTTCATAGTCTGTTAGCTTTTCTTGAAAAGCACAACATTATTTTTAACAATTTTCCATCTTCCATTTAAAAATTTCTACTTCATATTCAGCAGCATCAGTCTTTTATTGCAATTAAGCTATCTTATAATCAAGATTAATGTTTTTCACCTAATTATTTTATTGTAACTTGCATTGCTAAAATGTTGCTAACTGCTGTTTCCAAATTATCTAATTTAGCACAAATGGAACTTAATTTATGTGTTAAATGTCCATTATGCTCTCCTCCCTAGGCTCAAACTCATTTCACACATAATGCCTATATCTTCAGTATTTAAAATGTTTATCTTTCCATCTGTGCAAGGGACATCCACTCTTTGGGAAGACTTCACAATAGTGTCTTTAGAATTACTTGTGACACTAGCCATCTCCATGTCCCCACTTAGAGTCACCAAAATATTCTCAACTTCAAAAGCTTTATCAGCTACTGTAATTTCACTAGTTAGTCTGTTATCATCTTGCAGATTGTTAATAGATATTGACTGTTGTAGCAATTTGATTTTGGCACTGTTTTTAATACTTTCCTGGGAAAATGACTTAGTACCCCTTTTCTTAGCCACTATGGCATTGCACAGAATTTTAACAATGAGCGTATATCTTTAGGAGTAGGGAGGTTATTAACTGTAAACAGCAGTCATTCTTCTATTTTTTTCATCAATACGGATGGTTTTATACAAACTTTAGGCATCTCCTTAATAAACTTAATCATGGTGTTCAGAATACTACTAACACCTGGAAGAGTACATACTACATATGCATCTGCCATTCCTATGCCCCTGAAAGCCAAAAGCCCATGTCCCCTTTCCTGGGTGGGGGGGGTCTTTGTCTCCCCATTATTTCAGGTTTTGTCCAGATTTCTTGCACTAAGATGTTAAGAGATATGTTAGGTATTTGTGGGGTGTCCCTTATCTGGGGGGAGGGGGTTAAGGGGTGTGACTCCAGTGATAATGCACTGTTATACAGACTGAAGTCTTCAAAACTGTATTCCAAACTCATATTGAGTATTTTAATAATATATTTGTTGGTATTTTCAGTTTCAGGAATTCAGAAAATTTGCTTGGGGATTATGTAGCTGTGTTTGTGTGTGTGTGTGTGTGTGTGTGTGTGTGTGTGTGTGTGTGTGTGTGTGTGTGTGTGTGTGTATATACATTTATCCTATAGACCCCCAGATAAAAGGCATGATAGAAACACATATCTGGTTCAATGTATATATATATATATATATATATATATATATATATATATATATATATATATATATATTTTTTTTATTTCAGTACATTCTTTGCATGTCATCTGAAATTTATCTACACTTCTGGTACATCACCAGCAGTTTATCTATACCCTTTGTCTGCAACTAAAGCTATGAAAATTCCCATAAACCACTAAAGCAAAATTTCAGACACTGAACATGGCAAATGCAAGGATATATTAACAGCCTAGCCCCTCAAACTAATTCCTCAAACCCCATTCTACACTTAAGGGGGATTCATAAAGGTTACTACTACAAAGTGTACGTGAGGTGTATACTTTGTGTAACCTTTCTGAGTGAACAGACAGCAAAAGCATTGTGGTAGGGCTGTTCTTGAATTCAGAAAAAGTTACCTTAAGGTGTACACATAGTGTACACCTTGTGTTAACCTTTACAAAAAATAAATAAATAAAAATGAAAAATAAACTTGAAACACATTTTGCATTCATTATAATGTAAAAACGTATCTTTACATGTTACAGACACAAAATCCACACATAAAATCTAGTAAAGCACCTCTGCCACCCAAATGAAGTCCCTAAAAATAAAGTTCATTCATAGCAAACTAAAACAGTCAAAACAAAATAAAAAAAAATGAAAGAAAAAACAGACTGCAACCAGCCAAATGAAAATGGTATTACTGGCAAAATGGACGAGTCCAATTGTTTCTACTAACAAAATGTCTACCTAAACTATAAAACTAGCCAATCTCAAAATAAGCCTTATTGCAATAATGAAAAACAGTAACAATGACAACAACAATAACAATGCCTGGCATACAGGGATAAAGCTCTAACTATGGCCCAGGTAACCTGAGTTTGAACAGTGCCCTTGGTGCTTGACAGAACAGGCAGGGAGGACGACAGTGCCCATCTGGGTGGGGAGGAGGGAGGAGCACATGCTTGGGGACCACTCATGTGGTGGATTTCCCTGATGAAACTTGGGGAAAACAATCTTTCAGTACTACATGAAGGTCGGCAGAGTGTCTGCTGTCATCAGCCCCTTGTGGAGGTGAGGGGTAGTTCATAGATGTTGTTCACTGAACGCCCCAGCCTTGGGGCATTACTAGGTAGGCACAGGGGTGAGGAATATATAAATAAAATACTCCCATAGCAGCAATGTGATACTGCCTCAGGATGCCTTGATCTCCGCACTGGTCCCAATCCTTAATCAGAGCAAGTCCAAGAGAAACAGGACAGGCACTGAGGGCAGCTAAATGGCTCGCAGTGAGGGAGCAAACGTAGCTAAATAAATGAAAAGCAATGACACTAAACAAGAAAAAAAAAGATAAAAAAAACTTGAAAACCAACCATGAGACTCCATTCATAAAAGCCTATGCAAACTATTTAAAACTGCATTCAACCGAAACTAAGGCAATTAACACAGCCCACTGAAATCTGTGTGAAACACTACTGTGATAGCCTAAAAACACAGAAAAGATGGATAAATGAAATATGTGGTGGTCTGGTTTGTGTGACACAGCACATCCTGCATTTTATATATATGTACTTCCGCAGTGGTGCAGCGGTAGCATTGTTGCCTCACAACAAGAGGTTCTCCGTTCGATTCTCGGCTTGGGTTGGGAGTGCCTTCTGTGTGGAGTCTGCATGTCCTCCCCGTGGTCGAGTGGGCGTTCGAAAGACATGCGTTGGATGGAATGGACGTGCCTTCGTTGAAGGTTGGGCGTCAGGCTGGCAACTCAACACCATAAAAACCAACTGCCAATCATTAGCGGACCGGAGTTCCACTGTGGCGACCCCTAACCGGGAAAAGCCAAAAGACAAACAACAACATATGTGTGTATATATATATATATATATATATATACACATATATGTGTGTGTGTGTGTGTGTGTGTATATCTATATATATATATATATATATATATATATATATATATATATATATATATATATATATATATATATATATATATATATATATATATATATATATATATATATATATAAATCTATTGACTTCTTGCTCTGTACTGACCATGATCTACCTGATTCACTGTCTAGGCAGATCGTAAGCAGGACAAGTGGACAGCAACAAATTCAATGGTCAGATCTACAGATAATCTTCCCTAGGATGTTACCCTTACTCATACTGCTCACAAGCAGACACTAAAAATAGGTTAAAAGTGTCTTGAAAATTACATGTATCTGGCTATAAATCTGGGCTCATAATTACCCTGACACTTACATATAACTCCTTCCGCTTCTAGTACTACTGAGGGATACTAAGAAACACAAACTCAAAAAAAAAAAAAAAAAAAACTTAAATGGAAAATGATACAGAATTATTCAAGTATGTTTTCATTTTAATATAAGATGGATGTCAAGAAAAATCTGCCTTCACTTTGTGTTTTTATTCCGATTTTCTACAAATAGGCAGTACACAGCCTCACTGACACTACAATGCCTACATTTATCCAGTGGACAGTTGCTAGAGCTGACATACTACAAAGCATTCAAAAGCAACATCACAGTAAATATAAACAATTAAAAACAAAATAATTAAATATTCTTCTCCTGCTCTAAGCACCCCCCCTCCATTTAATACCTATCCCTCAGGTATGCGAAAAAGGTAGGAACAACACTCCTTGAATTGGGAGGTCTTCTGTAAGAGCATTTACACTTAAAATAGCTGCTTACAGAGATTAGACACATCATACACATATTAATTATTCTCACCAACTAACTATGGCAGACTGGGCTGAAGTATAGGAGAAAAAAAACATTTGGCAGAGCTATTTAAAGTGCAAGAGTAAACAACAGTAGTGGTCTGCTGATGCTTATTTGTTTTTAGAAATTTCAATGATACATGTCAACTACATAAATCATCTCTACAGTGCATGTTCATAAGGACAGCCCAGCTGCCCAGTTAAATCTAACTTAGTAGCCAAATCGACACTAAGGGAAATAAATTCTGAAAATGCAAGTATGACTACTCATCCTACTGCACCTGCCTTTGATCTTCCTTTCACAAGAAGTAAAATTTCATGCAAACAGTTCTGCATTACACACACACACACACACACACACACACACACACATGAAACCAGCTAAAAAGTAGTCCACATTGTTCTTGCATGCAGGCACCGAAGCATACAGAGAGCCCTGTACTACTCAACAGACAGAAGAAGAACATATTCACTAAAAAGTATTCAGACACTTCTTGATTTGAAGGACCTACATAATGTACCAAAAAAGAAAATCAATGATCCAGGAATCACAAAGAAGGAACGTTACTTGACAATTAGGCAAAGTTTAATAAAACAAGTGCTTTCATACTCAGTGGTGCCATAGTGGGTAAAAGTTCTTGGTTATTTTATTACAGCTTCTCAAATTGTTAAACTTCCTTCTTGTTTGCCAGATCACTGTTTTTATTATTAATATTTGACAACATAAGCTGAAGCAGGATTGTTATTAAAAAAATGTTTTGCTACAATGACTGGAGTCATGGATTTATTTGGAGCTCCTTCCTTACCTCCAGGCATGCTATGGTCTTTTCCAGTCCAGTGAGGCAATTCTCTCAGTTTTCCATCTCACTGTAGCCCCAGGGCTCTATAAGCTCCATCTCTGAGCTACAACAGAATGGCATTAAATACACTGATCCCAAGGATATTGCCAATATCCTGGCAGATCGATTTAGTGCCGGCTTCACCCCCCTCTCACCCCCCTAAAATGGCCCATCTCAATACCAAAAGATTGCCAAACTCCAGTAATCACGGCCACACAGGTAGAAACCGCACTCTCCAAAGCTAAGAATACAGCATCCATGGGATCAGATGACATCCCGGGTACTACATGAACTACTAAAGGAACTGGCACCTCACCTAAGTGTCATGTTTAATCATAGCCTCACCTCAGGCTTCGGGCTCACTGAGTGACGCACAGCTACATTTATCCCACTCCACAAGGGGGGATATACTTTGGATCCCAGGAACTACCGTCCCATCAGTCTGACAAGCCTGATCTGCAAGGGCATGGAACTTATAAACAAAGACATTGGCAACCTTCAAACACTGGACCCCACCTAGTTTGGGTTCGTAAAGGGCCGATCTTGTCTCCTGAACCTGATTGACTTCTTCGAATCAGTCTCCAGAGTTGTGGACGAGGGTAAGGCGGTCCACACAGCCTATCTGGATCTCGCCAAGGCCTTCGACACCATCCCTCACACTGGAATCATAAATAAACTTACTAAGCTGGGCATAAATCCCTACATCACTCAATGGGTTGCCAACTGGCTTACTGACAGAACCCAGACTGTAAAAGTAGCCGACCCAAATTCAGCTCCAGACAAGTGACAAGTGGAGTACCTCAGGGTTCAGTCCTGGGACTGCTCTTGTTTGGCATCTACTTCTCTGAAGTACAGGCCAACACTAAGGGACTCTGGCTAACAAAGTTTGCAGATAACTCCAAACTGGGAGCCATTACTGAATCCCCAAATGATGTGGATATTCTACAAAAGGGCCTTACAGAAACAGATGCATGGTACCAGAGCCATGGGCTCAAGCTTAATGCCAAGAAATGTATAGTTATCCCCTTTGGGAAAAAACATATACCCATGAATTACCACATAGGTGGCAGTACACTAAACACCGAAAGTGTGATGAGAGACTTGGGGACACAGGTGGACAGTGGTCTCACCTTCGATAACATTGCCACAACAGTCAGGAAATCCTTCTAAGTGGCACACCTCATCTCTAAGGGCTTTTTATCCAGAAAAAAGGAGGTCATTGTCCCACTACTCATCCCTCATTACACCCATTGTAGAGTACAACGCCCCATTTGGTATGTACCTCACAAGACATCTGCAACAGCTGGAAAGGCCGCAGAAATACCTTACAAAAAGAATCACAGGCCTAAAGCAGTTGCCCTATGCTGACCGTCTAACAAAACTCCAGCTATACTCTGTGGCATATCATCTACTCAGAGGTGATCTCTGCTTAACATACAAGGCCATGTCAAACCCTGAGCTATTGGACATGCTCCACTTAAAGAAATCCCAATCCCTCAGAGCCACACCCTCCACGGATCTAAACCTTGTCATCACAATGAACAAAACATGCTGGAGGGATAGGTTCCTGACCCAGGGACTTGCCATACTCTGGAATAGACTGCCCATACATGTCAAGCAGAGCGCCTCCTTGGCCCTCTTCAAAAAGAACCTTGATGATTGGATGGGAGATAGGAAATTCACCCCGGGGATCATGTCTGTCGCCCTGCTAGACAGGGGTCCAGGGAAGTAAATACTGTGGGAAGAAATATCCAGGGAATTGTTTGGCTAGGCTTGTATAGGCCCTAGGGTCGATAGCCTAGTACCAACCTATGAACCTATATTCTGCAATGGACATAAGAGATTCTGCAGGAGAGCTTGGGAACAGGAAGGAGAAGGCAGTGCGAATCGAACCCTGACAGGAAAGGCAGTGGTAACCAAGCTCTAACCATGTAGAGCTCAGGCCAGGTCACAAGAATGGCTGTTTTGAAGATCCACAACTGAGAGACAGACCACAAGGAGAGCAAGGAAGGCACAAGTCACTGGGCCCAAGCCTGCTGCACTCATCTCCCACAGGAAGCCTACATCTTTGTTAGAGGGAGCAAGCCAGAAGGCAAGTACTTCTGTTCAGTCTCCTTCTTCTCAACCTATCCTGTTAAAGAGACTGACAACCACTGAACCTTAAAATGAAGATAAAAGCAAGTTCTTGGAAGCATGCAGAAATTGTGTTTTAAAAAGAGCTGAAAATGTAAAGGTACCACCAAAAGTGGTACAGTTGGGAGTTATGCACTGGTCTGCTAAGTACGTTTTTCTGGTATTCATTTAAGTACAGTAAGGAAGTCCTGCATTTGTTTACTATTAAAAAATAAATATCTGAAAAGCACCCCAATCAGACCAGTGAGAGTTGGGCCCTAAGCGATCACCTAGTTGGCCTATGTATAAGGCTGGCTATGAGTGATGGTACTACACTTCCACAATATCAGCACCTGCCTACTGTACTTCCCTAACAGCATGAGCCTGGGGCAGAGCTGCATACTTATTTTTGTTCAGAAAATGCATTTTGATGCACAGCATGTTAATCTATTAACTTTTTAAATAAATTAGAATAATATTTAAAAATTGTCCCTGATTTTGGGCCTTTGATCCTCCATTACTTTTAGCTTTGCCCTGGTTCTTAAGCAAAGAAGTTGAGATATATGGCTAACTTTCCTAGTCAGGCATTAATACTGGAACTACCTACCAGTACACTTTTGACTGGCTTAAGACATCTTGCAGGATGTCCTGACCCCATCATGTTGCTAAAGCAATGTCTTTCGGCTTCTCCCAATTAGGAGTGGTCACAGTGGATCACCGGTCTGCAGACTGACTGGCAGTGGAGTTTTTACGGTATCAAGTTGCCAGCCCTGCGCCCAACCTTCACAGAAGACACATGCACACACACCTACCTGCATGTTTTTAAAACTCACTCGACCACAGGCAGGACATGCAGACTCCATACAGAAGGTGCTCCAGCCGAAAATTGAACTGGAGAACCTTTTGCTGTGAGACGACAATGCTAACCGCTGCACCAGTGCAGTCACATAGCCCCATCACATAGCTGCTCCACAGAAAACAGTCTGTGGTGTCAGAATGTCAGTACAGAAAGAGGACAGAGCCCCCAGTGATGTAGTCTATAAAGTAGCTCAGCTTGTGTGATAAAGAACTCTAGCTATTTTGAAGTGAAACATATCTGTATGTGATGTTTTACTGTTAACCAAAAGTTATTTTATAGCAAATTATTAGATAGCTGGTATGGTCCTTACTATAGTCCTGCAAAAGACCTTTTGATGTTTACAGAGAAATGCCACAGCAGCAATAGCAGTACCCTGTTTAATTGCTAGTGGGTGTATAAACTTTGTAAGATGCTTTGACCTTGCTGTCAGTTGAAGAGTCCAAGGGGAGGTAGAACCAACAGCCAAATAACCCAGCACTTCAACAGCAGGAAAACCACCATAAAATGATTTTTAGTTTCTTGAAGTAGCTATTGGCGTAGAAAGCCTTTCAGAATTCATCATATCTTCTTTTGGGGGCAGGTGTTGTCACTTTTTGGAGTAGTTTTCTCTCCTTCCAAGGATTACAGCTGTCATTTCTGCCTTTTTATTCTAAGTAACAGCTGGCACAGAAAATCTTTTAGAACTCCTAAAATCCTGTCTGGGAGGAAGCAAAAGTGCTGTCACCTCTATGTCAATTTCCTTTTCTACGTTTGTGGTCTAAGAAACTAATGGTAGGGAAAATTGTACAGAACTCCTATCTACGAGCGGGGGGGGGGGGGGGAGGGGTGTACTGTCACTTCTAGGACAACTTTTTTGTCCTTCCAGGGATTGGAGGTATTACTTCTGCCTTTTTGCCTACTTACTACCTGAGCAATGTAGTGGTTATCATGTACGAGTGCTAATAGCATAAATAACTCTAAATTTCTTTACCCAAAAATCTAAGACAAAGCAAAACTAATAGGGGGCTGGGTGAGGGGGAATAAGGCCCAAACCCAGGATGATTTTTAAATATTACTCTAATTTGCTTAAAAATTAATAGGACAACAGGATTTGCATCAACAAGCATTTTCTGAAAAATAAGAACTATGAAACTATAATGAAGAACTTTTGAAGGCGTATTGACAAGATGACATTTTTTTGTTTTTGATAAGTATTAAAGTGTTTATTAAAAGCTCCAACAAGGGTTGCCAACACATTTATAGACTGAGTTCATCTGCTTTGGATTTGGCATATAACCAGAAAGTGGAACTATGAACATAAGTTTTTATTTAATTATTTATTTATTAGCCTTTAATTACTGGGAAAGTTCAAACTGGCAAAACAGTGGAGGCCCAAGGAGAAAAGTACCACATTACACATTTTATCACAAGAAAAATTAGAATGAGCTAACAGTAAAATATACCACATAGCACTGAGCTGCATACAGTTTAACAACTGATCATCATGGAAAGTACACTATACAGTATTTACAGAATGCTCAAGTCACACATATCTAAAGAATATTCCGAATTATTTTATAAAGTTACACTGAAATTTAAGTAAACAGACATCAAATGAAGCATTTGCAAGTTTTATCCAACCAGGTATTCACTTGAGACGTAAACAGGTGATGATGGTACAATATTTACTTGACATGGTTACATAAGGAGAGGACTTAGTAATGGTGTTTGTACAAAATGACGTCTGTTTTGCTGACAGCTATGATCTTAGTGTGATTTTAAAATACAGATGGGAAAATTATTAGAATAAGAAGGGGGTTCAGAGTTTACAAGTGAAGGACTGTTTTGTTGTCAGGTTTGTTTTCAAGGTGATTTTAAATAGTAGATGAAATGAAATATAGCTTAAACTTGTTTGGAAGACAGCTTACTACTTTAGCAGTGTATACGACTATAGGCAGCCGCTGTTAAAATTTTTAGAATTTTGAACTAACATGAAGTGTTACTTCAGTGTATAGAGATCTCTGTGGGTTGAGCACCAGTATAATAACTGGTTGGTGGCAGAACATCTGTTTGGGCTCCACAGAATGTTATGGGCAATCTTAATGTGACTGCAGTATAACAGAGAAGGTAGCTCAAGCCAATTAAAGCAATGAAGTGCAAATCAGTGATGTGTTCTGTTAATATGGTTTCTTGCAAACTTTGCAAACTTGTTATACAATTGCTCCAGTTTTGCCTAAATGAGAGGACTGTAGGTTTGTTAAAATTGACAAGAAATACAGCAGACTGAGGAGCACAGATGTTTGAGATATTGTCTTAGATGCATGTTCTGATAGAAAACGTTTGACTTTTGAATTATGAGAGTCTAATGTCTAGCATTACTGATTGACTGCAACCTTAGATGTACCAGAATATCAAACATTTTATGATGGACAGGTAAAAAACATGAGGCAAAATCTGAGATATTCTGCAAAATCAGAGAGAGAGAGAGAACCAAGAAGTATGTTTACACATAACTGTTACATCTAAAATATTGTGACTAATAAAAAGACAAGTTAACACAGCCTAAAAACATTAAAATTTAAACTTTTATTAGCAAGGTAAGCGCTTTTACGCCTGTAAAGTGCATCAGACCAGACATCAAAAAACACAAGCATTTAAACAGTCAAGAAATGGGCAAGTGCATGTGATTTCAATACAGTTCATAACGGGACAATGTTATTCAGAACTAGTCCCTTATCAGCTTGAAGTTCTAAAATCTATTTTACCTCTAAATATTCAGTATGATTAAATATATCTCAAATTCATCCTAAGATTATCATTAAAAGTCCCATTTACATTAATATATCCTGCTTGATTCATTGATTCTGAAAAAAATGGCTTGGCATAATCACTTCTATGTGAGGAAAAAATATTCAATCACTTGATTAATTTTATTCATAGAGTACCTTGTATTTAGGAAATCTTCACACATATCATTAACGAACCTAGACACAACATCATTGTCATTAAGCTTAGAGGCTCTAAAAAAGTGACCTTTAAGAACATTTTCAGAATGCTGTCTAAATGTACTAGTATTTAACATTCCAAACCTTAAATGGTTTCAAATACTGACCATGGAGTTTGTTTTCAATCAATTGGTTACCTTCCAGCAAAGCTGCACATTCAGTGTAAGTGACAGAATGATTTACGTTGCATAACTCCCAAAACTGTGTAGCATGTAGGATGAAAACGGAGATACCACAGTCAGCCAAAATACGAAAACAGTTTAACTCTACGTCCATAAAGTGGTAATGACAAGTAAATGAACTATACAGAAAGTAGCAACAGAAACAGTTTAAGAAACTCTTGGATCTGACTGAAAACAGCAATGGTTTATATAAACAAGTAATTAAATAAAATGTTCATTAATTGAAAAAAAAAAACATTTCATGGAATTTCTGAGACAGAATATGATAACATAAGCTATAATCAGAGCACACTATACCTCTGATGCACTTTTTCAGAATTCTGTAAATTAACTGCAACTTCAGTTGTATTTACATATTATGCTGGTAACACAGTTTCTTTACCACTGGACACCTATCTGGAGCAATTAGGGTCAATCTGATGTGGCCAGGGCCAATAAGCAGTTCTATAAATCTTTTCATAGTAGAAATTCAGCTTCACACTATTAGGGAACATCTTTAATGCCGTGTGTGGTAGGCATGCAATAAAGCACATCAGGCAAGGTACATAGCATGCCCCTTTTTTCAGGCATGGTCTCTTAGATTGTACTTTTGCTGTTGAATGTGTATACTAACCTTTCAGGTTTTTGGACATTTGCCTATTAAGAAAACTTGTGTGCTTCTATATTAGCATGCATCATATGCAAGCCATCTCTTGGAGTTGCTTCTGAATTTTTTTCCAAAATGTTTTTATTCATTTTATAACACAATAACGTAACAGTATAGTAACAAGAAAAAACAAATAAACTATAAACAATGTCCATAACAATTCAAAAAGCAATATACATAGGAGAACACTTAATATTTCTGTAACAGATAAGACAATTTTGTCCAAGCAATTAAATGATCTGTTGATCAAATAGTCTACAGAACTTAAATTTTCTGAGCATCAAAAGATATCAAACATTCATTTGTATAAACAAAAGGAAACATAATTATTAATAAGTTCTTAATTAATTGATTAGAAAATACAAACATTTTAAACAGCAGCAATATGGCTTGGGAGTGCCTTCTGTGTGGAGTCTGCATGTCCACCCTGCAGAAGGGTAGCGTTCGAAAGACATGCGTGCATAAATGGGCGTGCCTTCGTTGAAGGTTGGGCGTCAAACTGGCACCTCGGTGGTTCGTAAAAATCTACTGCCAATCATTAGCGGATCGGAGTTCCGCTGTGGCGACCCCTTACTGGGAAAAAGCTGAAAGACTAACAACAACAAGAGGTGTAAGAACAAGTTTTGACATTTCACTTTGAATCTATATTTTTAAAATCCATATAAAGATGTCTGTGTGTACTTGAGTATATGGTTCAAGTACTGTCCTATTACTATTAAGAAGTAAGGTTTCATGTGTTGATTTCCAATATGATGTATAAGAAGTATTATTCAAGAAAAACACTATGTTAATAAATGCTGTTTAAATAAAAATCAATATTTGGAAACCCTATACCTCCTTCATCCCAGCTTGTGATGTGCCAGAGAAAAGAAATTCTTATTTTGGGATACCAAAGGAAGTTGAGTAATAAGTTATTAGTTTTCTGTTTAATTTTGGCAGGTGGGCGTAATTATTAGAGCCTGCCAATGAATAAGATTTTAGGTAACTATCATTTTGATTATAGTTAGTCTGTCTTCAAATGTGAAGAATAGTTTGTTCCAACTGTCAATCAGACTTGTAATTGAGTTTATAAGTTGCTGGTAATTAGATGTGAGTTTGTTTGTTTGTGTATTTCGGCTTTTCCCGGTTAGGGGTCACCACAGCGGAACTCCGGTCCGCTAATGATTGGCAGTAGAGTTTTTACGTGCTGACTTGCCGGGCCTAATGCACAACCTTCAACGAAGGAACGCCCGTTCACGCATGTCGCCACACAGAAGACGCTCTAACTGAGAATCGAATGGGCAACGTCTAACTGTGAGGCGACAATGCTACCGCAGCACCACCACCGCAGTGCTGGTAATTAGATGTGAGTAATTTTTTATAATTAGATTTAATAATCATACCTAGACATTTAATATGCGTGCCCTCCCAGTTTATGTCAATTTTTGACCTAAGTTGCATAGTAACATTTTTGTTCACTTGAAGTGCCTGAGTTTTTTTGTGATTGAATTTTAGACCAGAGATGTTTGCAAAGAAGTCTAGATTATGTAACAGGTAATCTACTGAATTTTCAATATCATTAGAAGTTATTAGTTGGTCATCCACAAACAGTTGTATCTTGGGGGATAATTTGTCTGACACTTTATATCTTTTAACGTTGTCATTATTTCTAACATAATTTGCAAGAGGCTCAATAGTCAGGGCAAAGAGTAATGAGGAGAGGGGGGCACCCCTGTTTAGTACCTCTTAATATTTCAAATGGGATAGATAGTTAAGATCCAATCTTTACATAGGCTATGGACTTTTCATATAGTTTTTTAATTAATCCTATAAAGTTTGGGGAGAAATTGTATTTCTGCAGAGCTGTAAACAGATATGGCCAGCTTAGGGAGTTGAAAGCTTTATCTATATCAAGGTTTAAAATAGAAAGCTAATTTTTTTCTTGTTTGCTAAGTCTATTAAGGACAGTATTCTAATTACATTGTCTTGTACCTTTTGGTCTTCATGAATTAATATTGAAAGAATATTATTTAATTTGTCTGCTAAGATAGACATGAATATCTTGTAATCAATGTTAAGCAAAAAAATTAGCCTGTATGATGTGCAAAGGTTGGGCTCTTTATTTGGTTTTAAGATGGGAGAGATGATAGAATATTTCCACGAGGGAGGGATGTTTGCTGTAGTTTTAACTTCTTGGAATGCATTAAGATTTTAAAGATGCCATCAGGTAAGAGTTTGTAAAATTCTGGAATTAGACCATCCAGCCCTTGTGCCTTTTTTGTCTTAAGATTTTTTATTTGTTTCTTTAATTCTTCAAAGGAAAAGGGTTTATCTATGTTATTAATATTGTGCTTAGACAGACTCTTTTGAATTATCAAAAAAGTTGTCTATGCTTTTATCACTTGTAGATGAGTTATTATTATTAATATTCGTGTAATGGCTTTTAAAACATAATAAGATATTTTTAGATCTGTAACTTTGGCAGTCTGATTATTTTTAGTGTATATTATTTCTTTTATATGACTTTTTTCATTCGCTTCACAGCAAGAGGTTCTCCCGTTCGATTCTCGGCTGGAGCACCTTCTGTGTGGCGTCTGCATGTCCTCCCCACGGTCGAGTGGCGTTCGAAAGACATGCGTGAATGGGCGTGCCTTCGTTGAAGGTTGGGTGTCAGGCTAGCACCTCGGCAGCATAAAAATCTACTGCCAATCATTAGCGGACCAGAGTTCCGCTGTGGCGACCCCAAACCGAGAAAAGCCGAAAGAAGAACGAAAGCAACAAATATATGACTTTTTCATTTAAATGTTTAGATCTAATTGCTATCCTGTGCATACCCTTGGGATTAGCTGAATACAATAGTAATCTGATTTTTGCCAGATTTACTGATATTTTGTGCTGCATGATATCCTGATATTCCTTGTTCAGTTTACAAATGTCCGCATTTGCTGTAACTTTTAGTTTTAGTTCATCAGTTTCTTTTTGTATGTTTTTTATCCCACTCTTTTCTTTTATTTATATACCAACTTTTGACTTTACCATGTAAGACCATAGCTCCCATTTGTCCCGAGTTAACCGGGAGCACCCGTTTTTAAGCTTAAATAAGCTTACTTACACGAATGACCGGTTTTGGTGCAAAAAAACCCACGATCTACAGTGAAGCACGCTCTGTTCTGGCTGTAGACATCTCAGCCAGTCAGAGTATTGCTTTACTGCACCAGTTTTTCATGCAGCCAGCCAGCATGCTTCCATTCAATCAATGCCTACATGTGGAAGTTACAAGGGGCTGCAGCGGACATGCTATGGATGGAGGGCTCAATTAGGTCTGCTCAGTCGGCATATATCAATACATCGGGATGGTGGAAGGCTACATACCAATCTCTGAGGACTAGGGGTGAGGACTGAGCTACTGCATCTGGCTGCTACGTGGAATCGGACTGTCAGACTCGGAGGGAGAGAGGAGAGAGCCGCAGAGAAGCAGAATATCGTTCGTTCGTGTCATTGGATATTCTGAGAACTGAGAAGGCAAGACAGAGAAGAAATCGTTCGGTTCATCTATGAACTTGTGAAGAGTGATCAAGGTTTTTCCAGCTTGCCATGGTGGTGGTGATCATTTGTTCATGCCTGTGGATGTGTGGATTAAATAATTGTTCCCGGGTGGTCTGTAATCTTTGGTTTTTCTCCATGTGTGTGAGTTTCCGAGGATTTTTTTATTTTGAGGTCAAAAACTTTATCAAACAGGTAAGCTCTAAAAACAGTTATTTAACTTGCATTAACCACTCCTATAGGCTCGGCTACCACATTAGCGATGCATGCAGCCTGGACAATGAGGACCCTGCAATAGGAAAACCCCAGCTGTAGAGGGGGTCTATGAATTCAAAATAAGACTTAGAGTGATGGGTAAACTTTCTGAATTAAGACTTCTCCATCCGGCAAAGCCTCTCTTTCTGTATCCCAGGTATGTGTAGTATACAATGTAAAGAGCATGGCATAGTTTTAGACAACTGATAGTATTATTTGGTATTTACATTTCAAATCCATGGTTAGTTAGTGAAAACTTGTTAAAAAAGTCACTTTTGCACCTTTGATAGTTTAACCTCAAGTCTTTTTAAAATATTGTTGTTGTATACGTCATGGACCACTTAATTTTTGTATTCTGATGTTTCAACATTTTCTGTGCTACTCTTACTGCACGCTGTACCTATTTTTGTGGCTGTTATGTAATTAATTAATTGCATCATACTGTTTTTTAATGAAGTTTTGCTCTCTAGAACTCCAATGAAAAGGGTTTAATAAAGTATGCAGTCCTGGTAAACAAGTACAATTAATGAATGAATTGATTGACCACATATTGATTAATTGATTGATTCATTAATAGAATCCGGCCAAATTTTTAAAGTGCTCATGCTTAAAATAATGCCCTGTCTTTGTGTAATTGAACAAATGGGTGGGCGTGTCCATTAATGCACTAATTTAAATATGCATCTTATGTAAATTAGGTGCCCCTGAATGTCCCTGATTTTAAGGTCCTTTGTCCCTGATTCTCTGATCTGGAGGTTGAGAGGTATATGTAAGACTACCTTTAAAGTGTCCTATAGGATAATATCTGAAACCTCTCCATTACTATTGACATCTAGGTAAAGCTTATTTCATCTAGAAATCATTCTTTAAATCCTTGTACTGTTACTAGATAAGCAGGTAGTCTTTGGCAGAAGTTTAAAGGGTCAGTATTAAGTGTTACATTGAAGGTGATAGCATTGTGGTCAGACAAAGGGCATGATGTCAGCAGTACATTATCTATTTTGGCCAGTAAAGAACTGGTTACAACGACTTTGCCTATGTTGGTCTGCATGCTAAATCTGTAAGAGTAGTGAGAATATTTCAGGGAGGATAATATTTTTATACCATCAATGTCAACTAGATTTCTGTCTTTTATATAGTTGTTCAAGTGCTTGGCAATAGGGGACATTTTGAAGGGCTTAGAGCTTGTAGTATCACTGGAGGACAAGATACAGTTAAAATCACCTGCTAATAGTAACTCACCTTTAGATGTTAATGTTACGGTGTCTAAATGTTTTTCACAGTTGTAGTCCCAATACTCGGTATCCAGTAGGTGTTTGCAAAAGTGTACATCTTTTTACCTAGTTTTAGTATGACTAAAGTAAGCATACCATCACTTCCTGAGTATGTCAACTATTTCTGGAATTTTGATTGATTTTCTGTGTAAAATTAAAACACTTCTTCTCTTGTAGTTGCAATTTGTTCTTACCAAAATCTTATAATCCTTAAAGGTTAATTTGTTTAAATCTTCTGTTACTAAGTGAGATTCCTGAATAAATGCAAAATCTGCTTTATGTAGCATTAAATATTTGTTGGCACTACTCCTTTTCATGGGGTTGTTCAACCCATTGACATTAATAGATATAATGTTAAATATTATCATTTGATTGAGACTGCTATTAAAAGTAAAATTAAAAAGTGCTTTCCTTGATTCATTAGGTTATGGATAATTTAAAAGCTCTAAATTTGAAAACAATAAAAGTGTATATTTTAACAACCTTCTGCATGCATAAACTAAACTTAGGCTTACTATAGGGGTCTATATTATGATATCGCATACTCACAACAGCAACCGACACATAATCGACCCCACGTAAGTGAAAGCTTGCAACGGTGAAACATCAGAACAGCAATTATTTTTCAAGGGAAAAAAATAGCTGTTCTGAAATTAAAAAAAAAAAAATTTAAAACATTACATAATGTGGGGGGCTGTGCCCCCCCACATCCCCCTACTTAAATATACCCACTCCGAGATCGCACTAAAATGGCAAAGTAACGAAAACAGCCAAGCAAATTCTTTCCTAGGGAAAGAATTTGCTGAAAAGCTGCTTCGCTATTTTGCCTTTTCGCGCTTTTTGGTTCGATGAACACACATTTGACAAACTGCATCTGCGACATCATTATAGGGAACCTTACTATAGTTCTCATAGAAGCCACAAACTAACCCTCTCATGACATCTAGTGGGACTTCCTAGCTACTGCAGGTTAATAGCAAGCAGAAGGGAAACTGCATGTAGATTAAAACATACAAAAGGAAACATTCGATTTAATAGATGTATGCATGAACTAAGAACATGAATCTGTATACAATTTCTTAATTTTTTTATCTAAACATACTAAGATAAGTTGATTAATCCTAATAATTATTTGTTACTATGAGTAAATACAGGACTATAACGTCATTAAAGCAGACAGAAAAAAAGATGCATTTAAAACTATTACCGTCGGAAAAACATTTGTAATTCTTATTTAAATATAAATGTAATTCAGATTAAATAAATCACTATTTAGAGTAAAACATATACTTATAAGACTTTTTAGATAAAAATAATTGCTAAATGAATGAAAACACAGTTCACATCATTGTCTTCGAATCTGATCGGCTGCTAAATGAATGAAAACTGTTCAAATGATTGTTTTTTAATTTGATTGGCTGTTAGAATTCAGTGAAGAGAAACAGGTTCAAAGGTCACAACTACTTCCTGAAAGGCATCACAGATTGTTTCTCATGAGTCTGGGAGCAAACTGAAGCCTTTAGAAGCTCAGGCTTGTCACAAAAGTTGTAAAAATTCCATCAAATAAGTAGGTGTATGGGAATTTTTTAGTGAAGTGAAGCTTTTAAGCATAACTTGCAAAATGATGAATATTTAAAATAAAGGCTCCAAATTACCAACCATACACAGCTATAAGATATATTAGGTAAATGGAGCACACTACAGAAGTTCAATCAAGTAGTAAATGTATATATAATAATAAAATGTCACCGCTTTCTTTTTAAATACTTAAAAGTAACGCAGTAAGCATTTTTCTCTCCTGCAGTGATTAAATACTATGACACTAGGACTAAAACAGAAAGGGTAGGCACATATGTGAAGAAATAAGTATAGGATATAAAAGAAATATATATAAATATTTGAAATGAGTGAGTGATTTTATACCATTTCATTAGTGTTAAGCCATGTATATAAAGAGATAAAAGTATAAACTAGTAGTTTGCAGTTGGATAAGATTTTGATTTACTGATTTTTTTGAGTACTATATATTATTTATAAAGTTAGAATTGTGAAAAAGATAATATGACAGAAAAAAGTTACATTACCTTCTATGTATGATTCCACATTATTTAGAAGGGAGAAAACAAAAACTTGCATGAAATGTGAAGTTATGTAAAATCATTTGTCTCTGGGTTTCTTTTTTTTTCTTTAATAGTCCATTCTTTTTTGAAGCTTGTCTTTTCATTGACAAATCCATGGGTTCAAGTTGACTTAAAAAGTTCTTTTTTTGGATAAATTTGGATGCTTCTTCAAGAGAGTCGAAAGTTTCCTTTCCTTCTGGCAGGGATAGTCTTATTCTTGCTGGGAATATGAGTTGTCCTTTGATTCCTTCCTTTTTTAATGATTTTATTAGAGGGACACATGCTCTTCTTCTGGACGTTACAAGGGGTGAAAAGTTATTGTCAAACCTGATAGTTTGGTCACCAATTTTTAATGGAGCAAGGGACCGGGCAGTTCTTAAAACAAGGTCTTTGTCTTGAGTGGAGATATATTTTACAATAATAGATCTTGGATGGCTGTTTTAAATGGATACAGAAGTTGAGCTAAAGATCTATGTGCCCTTTCTGTCCTGAATGATAGTGCTTCAGGGAGGTTTAGGATTTTAGGAATCCAAGAAGTCAGGAAATTAATCATATTGCTCCCCCTCCATCTGCTCCAGGATGCCATAGATTCTTATATTGTTTCTCCTGGTTTTATTCTCTATGTTGTCTGTCTTTTCAGTGAGTTTGGTATTTTCTTGAAGAAGAAAGTCTATGTTTTTCTCTCTTTCTGTTAACCTGTAGTCTATATCTGTTGGTGCAATTGGGGCAGTTTGCTGCTTAAGAACTTCATTTAATAAGGTTATTTGTTTGGTAGTATCTTCTTTTATATTGTACACTTTTAAGTTTAATTTGTCTATTTTACCCACCAAGTCTTGAGCTGTAATAAGGATTGCCTGTATTTCTTTCTTCAGTGGAGTTTCTTGCTGAGAGAATTTGGAGCTGCTCATCTTCCTCTGTGAATGTGGTTTCAATGTCCAACAGGAAAATATGAAACGTTTAGCTTACAAAATTAGGGTTTATATCACAACAGTGAAAAGAACAAATCTCGAACGGCTGAAATATCAAAATTGCCATTCATCAATTTGTTTTTTGTGAGACTGTGGTACAGTGAAAAGCAGGAATTTTGGGAATTTTGCCCTTTCCTCACTGTAGTGCGATCTCAGAGTTGGTATATATAATTAGCAGGGGGGGGGCACAGCCCCCCACACAAGTGATTTTGATAAATGGCAATTTCGATATTTCAGCTGTTCGAGATTTGCTCCTTTTGATGTTGTGATTTAGACCCTAAAAATTACACCATATTGTAGCCTATGACTTCCAGAATCTGATTTTAGTAGTTTCAGGTCTTTTTTGATGAAATTAAATAAAACATCCTGTCAGGAAAAAGTGAAGACTGCAGAGCTCAAGAACTCTGCTGCTTTCAGCTTGACATCCAAGCCATGCCCCCTCGCTTCTGAAATTTTTTAGCACATAACCTTTGTGAAGCACATTCTAATTTCACATGTGATCTAGAGTGAAAGTACCCTGTTTTCATTCCCTAGAAACTAAGCATTCTCCCTACACCTGACCTTGTGCAAGGCTATTGTGTTTCTCCATCACAGATTGCTTCACTGGTTGACTCCAGGACCTAAGAATGCATACATAAATTTGTAGCTACCTACCATGAGTAAATGCAGTACAATTTAAACAATACACTTTCTAAATGCTTTTTTGTCTTAATTTATTTACTGTTTAATTACCAGGTAAGAGAACCCACATTTACAGTATCCTTTTCAGCCATGACCCAAACCATAAGGGTAAGCCTCCCTTCCCCTATTTGGACTAAACATTGATGCAACAACTCTTATTACTAAAAACACCACCAGCCTCCTGGTATCTGCTTCCACTCAAGATTAGAAATCGGAAAACTCTACATGGATTTCAGTCTAAGTTTAAAGAACACTTTTTCACTGAGGCCAAATACAGTTGCTACACAGGCAATAGCTTGCATGTAGTTATGCAAATTCAAGGATAAGTCTAACATGCTTACATATCTAACAAAGCACAAGCACAAAACTGTAAATGGTTCTATATTAAAAGGTTGAAAACCAAAATGCTCAGAACTTACATCAATATGAAATTCTCAAAATCTTATAAGCTCTAAAAAACAAACAAAAAAAAATTACAAACAGCTGGTTTTGCAGGAGGCTAGTCTCATGCACCTCCCCACACTCCCTGCTACTTATATGTTCCAACTTCAAGATCACACCACAATGGGAAAAAGATCACTACACTGATCTCCACGGTGTCAGGAGCCCACACTGTTCAGGCTCCAGGAAAAAGAAACACTGTTCCATTTCTTTTGGCTGGTTTGCACTTACAAAATTTGAGCATTTTGGCTCGATCTTGTAAGTTTCAAACATTTTGTATTTCAAGCTTCTCAGGCGGAACCTTGTAAATATGCACACTTATATATATTGAAATCCAGCATGTCTTGCAACTGCAGATACTTTATAACCATACCAGCTCTGCATACTCATCTTTTTTATATGTTTAGCTCCTACTTTGCAATGAATTACATAAATTTTAAACTGCACATATATCTGTTTCTCTATAAATATGTACTAGTCATGTTCTTCCATTCTGTATACTTTATGACGTACATTAATAATAACAACTTTTATTACAGATGCTTTTATTTACCCTTTTTTGGGTCTGTCATGGCTAAAAGAGTTGGAAGACCAATCTGCTTACCTGGTAAACAAATGGAAATAAAAATAAAAGAATAAATACAGTATATATGGATGATTTAAAAATATATTTTTGCTTCTTGACCAGTAAATTGTGAATGATAAAGAAAATAGAAGAAAGCAAACTTGGAAATGTACCTTGATATTATTAAGATTAACCTCTTCAAGGTCAGGGTCATTGTTTTTAATTTGTTCTAGTGTTTCTTCTATGTCAGTTGAATTTGGTGCTTCATCAGGTACTGGTTTGTATTTAGTAGGCTTTATAATACCTGAAATTAGAAAAGAGAATTGAACGCCCATTGGTTAAGCTTGTCAATACACTGCATTTAAAGAAAGTGAATGCATGGCATAGATGCACTTAATTTATACTACAAGATACAAATACTGAATGAACGTATGACTGCATCAGAACTTTATTAAACAAAGACACCAGCGAGTGAAACAATGTTTATATTAACAGGCATGTTTTTATGACAGACAGAAAATCTAATCCATTTAGTGAAAGAGATTTTCTGATATATGAACTTTTAGCTGATGGACAACATTTCACTAGAAAACATGACTGCTAAGTACAAAATGGAGGTACTCCAAGCCTGTTAAACTAAAAGGTCTGAGGCATGGGTGGAGAACCTCCCTCTTGCTCAGAAAGATGTTTGCTGTTGTGTGTTTGGCTGTGTACTGAAGCTAGAAAATATTATCTGGGGAAGGGAGAACACAGCTAGTCAGAGCACTCAGGGGGGAATTGAGGAGAGCAAGGGCAATAGCAGGAACAGGTGGAAGGTAAGAGGTATATTAACAGGATACATAATTTTATGTCAGGGAGGGGGTACACAGTCTGGACCCTAGGGAAAAGGACCAGCATTCCAGATGTTTGTTTCCACAGAAGCAGTAAGTCAAGCATGTTGAGTTTAGTGTTTCTGGCAAGCAGTATATGATGGTCACTGTTTGGTGACACAATATGCTCACTAGGTGTGATTATAAAGTGCCATGAGGTAAGTGAAGAGGGTTTTAGAAGTTAATGTGGTTTATGAGTTTGATGTGTGAGAATTTGGTAGAGGTTTTGGTTCAGGGTGCGGTTGAGGAAGGTGACAGTGGCAGACAGCACAGAGATTTTCAGCATCAGTGGCTCGCAGTTTAGCTAAATGAAACAAGCTGGTGCAGCTGTTTTTTTAATAAAACCCTGGCCACCCTGTGCTTAACTGAGGTGAAGAGGGATAGTCTACCAGAGTGTGGTTTAGTGTTGGGAGGTGGTGAACAGCTGAGAATTTTAGCTGTAGGAAAAATTGGTCTTGGTGATGATTCAAGACTTAACTGGGTTCACGTTTCCAAGCAGGTGGCTTGCTGCACAGAATAAAAGCTGTAAGCTGGACAGCTACACATTTGCTGTGCCATTGTGTTGGTTTTAGGGAAGGGTTTGGTCAGTATTAAGGTATGTTTTAAATACCTTTATTAAATTATCACTTAAGACAATAGACAAACACACACTAACAGAAAAGAAACAAGCCGTATTAACATATTTTTCCTTTTACACACATCATATATCACATATCTTTCCTTTCTTTATAACTATCATCAGTCCAGAATTACATAATTTGCTCTATTCCTGCCTTCCATTTAACCTTACTCCTTCTTCTCCTGAACATTATTCTGCATATTTTATTCCCACAATTCCTATTTATTTCTATATAATTTGCTCCTTCCCTCTTCTACATATCCATATTCTAGTTCTTTTATCTGTTTTATAATATTCAATACTTCAAAATACAGTTGATTTAGACTTTGATTTCCATTGTCTAGTAATTGCTTTTTTGGCAGTCAGCAAAATTAAACTTAACACGGCCTTACTATGTCTAGGCAATTCAGATCCTGTGTCCCAGCTCAAAAGAATCATTTCCTAGGTTACTGCCATTTGCTCACCCAATATTTCTGACAGTGTGCTCTGCAGGGAATTTTTTAAAATCTGCCAACTCATTATACTTCCAAAAATATGTTTCCAGTTATCTGTTTCTTCCCCATCATACCTCCAACATTTACTATCTACCTGAGGAAAACCTTTTTGAAGTCTGCCTAAGGTATTAAAATATCTATGCAAACATTTCCAAGCAAAAATCATAAACTTTCTGGACTTGGTTGCATATTTGGGAGGCATATATATGTCCTCCCATTGTTTCCTTGTGAATTGCTTTTCTAGTCACTCTTCCCAGTCTCTTATAACCTCCACTGATTGACTCTTATAGCAATTGTGCAATATCTGATATGCCTTACTAACAGCATCTTCTGTTGAAGATTTGACTAAACATTGTATCAGAGCAGGTCTTTCACTTAGGACTCCCCTACCCTGGCCTATACACTGATATCAATCATTGGTAAGGAAGGAAGTATCTAAACTAAATCCAAACTTCTTTGCATCATCCCTCTCTATTAACTTTCCCTCTCTAGTTATTTGCTTCTGATATTTTGGTTTGTTTGCCAGTTTTCTCCTGTAAATTCCAGCCCTGTCTTGCCTGTTTTCTATACTCTTACTTGCAATCATCCCTTATTTGCTAAACCACCTTTCTCTAGTTTTATGTTGGCTTAGGTCTTATTATACTTTCTGCTGGTTTATGAATATAATATTTTGCACAGTTGTTATTATTTTCCATAAGGATCTGTATCCAAAAATCCCACTCTTTCCATATTACTTAAACTTTGTCCCTACTTCATCATCCTTCCTTTCTACTTTGAATTATAACCTTCTGCTTGTATCATGTTTATGAGCCTTAACTGTAGCTCTAAAATATCCCTTGAAATCAGGTATTATTAAACCACCTTGCTTTATCGGAAAGATGAACTTGTCTCACTTAACTCTTGCTCTCTTCCCCTACCAGATGAATTCCTTCAATTCTTTATTAATTACTGTTCACAACCTCACCTCCAGCTGATAAACATATACCTGACCTGTATAAAAAGCTAAACTTCACTGCTTGTATATTACTATCCATACCTATAAAGAAGAGTTTCCAGTTTTTCAGAAGCCTTTTTATTCCATATACCTAAACACTTCATCTTATTGTGTTCCCATAACTATGGGTATTCCTGAACTAATCTGTGGGTGGCTACATAATTTACAACTATAGTCTTTGCTTTATCTTCTTTAATTTTACATCCTAAAAAGACCTGAATCTGTCTTAGAATGTTCTAAAACACTGAGATGTCCTTTTTCTAGATTTATCAAGTACAAAATAATATCATCTGCAAATAAAGCCAACTTTTCTTAATTACCATACCAATTATATCCTTGAATTTCTCAAGCCCTTATCTTCCTTGCCAATGTCTCTAAATATAAAGCAAATAAACTGGGAAGAGGACCACCTGTCAGGTTTCTTTGTTCAAACACAACTTGTCAGAGAAGAACCCTTCCATTTCAATTTTTGGCACTAATCCTTAATATATCCTCCTAATTAACCTTCTTGCTTATTGTATCAGGGAGTGCAAATGCTTCCACTGCCATAATCATAAAATCTCAGCTTACTTTGTTGAATGCTTTCTCTGGATCAAGACCCACTAATAACAGCAGTATTTTCTTATATACTGCTTCCCTCTGGATTGGCACTGTTCTATTAACTTTGTTAAATGTTGCTTCTCCTCCACAAAAATGTCACTGATCCATATCTATCAATTCTGGCAACAACTTAGCCATTCTTTTAGCTGGTACAGACATAAACACTTCACAATCATGGTTTAAATTTAAAATGGGTCTGTATGAAACAAGGTGTGATGGGTCTTTGCTGTCTTTTGGTAATACAGCCACCACAGCTTTCTTCCAGGATGTTGGTGCTTTCCCTTCCTTTAAAATACTATTAAATAAAATCTTCCATATCTTCCAGATCTTTATCACTTTCTTCCCTCCTAACTTCCAAACTTAAACAGGAAAAACATCTGCTCTTGGAGACTTTCCTGCAGATTGATTATACGTTACCATTTGTATCTCTTCTTCTATCTTAACTACTACTTGTCTAGCCTCATCTACCTCTAAACTTGGCATAATTAAGTGTATGAAAATATTCCCATTTGTGCTCTTTCTTAGTTTCCATATTTTTCAACTTTATATAAATTTTCATTAAATTTCTGAAAAATCTCTAATACTTCTACAGAATCTGTGGTTATTTTTCTTGTTACAGGCTCCTTAAATTTGTGACAACCTCTTCTTCTTTCTGTTGCTTAATTTGTTGTGCTAACTGTGCTCTGGAGTTATCAAAAATAGTTGCTGAACAACAATCTTTCTAAACTCGTGCATATTATCCAAATACTCCTTTATTTTCTCTTTAGCACTTTGTAGTTACTTCTCTTGTTGTTCTGCGAGATTCCCAGTTTTCTGCAATACTTTAATCTTTGTCAGGCCCTGTAAATAATTTCTATTACTTCCCAACCATATTGCTTTCTCTTTCATTTCTACTCTGTTTTAACCTCCATTTTCATTTTACCCCACTCACTAGCTATTGCTTCTGAAGAAATTTCTACTTTCCATAATAATTCTTGATTAATTTTCCATTACTCAATCATTAAATTCCTCTCTTTTTTACAGATAGGTGGGAAAGCACTAGTGTCTCAATTTTACTTCATTGCTCTGCATTTTTATCTTCGTTTCTATTGCTGTATGATCTGAAATAGTTATTGGATGCATGTTGAAAGCGTTCAATTAAATGCACGTGTCTAACCAGTCTAGCCCAGTTACTGTACCTTGGGGAATAATGTGTCAATTCTATCACAGTTCCTACTACTGAATTCAAGTCTTCCATTCCAAATACTTTCAAAATTTCTTCAGAAATCTACCCTCTTTTTTATATTTTCCCTATTAGGTCCTCACTTTTGCAAGACAAGTTCCACTCCCTACTTATGCTTGATACTCCTTGTTGAAAAGCTCTTAAGTTCTATAATAAAAGGTTTTGGTGGAATTCAAATATATGCCAATATAATCCTCCTCCCTTACCAACTTATTTATTTGCTATTTGTTAACCAGGTAAGTGAACTGATCAGAAAACACCTTTTCAGCCAAGACCTGAGCCAAAGGCAGTATTACAGATTGACAAAACAGAACAGTGAAAATTATACAAACAAGTACAAAGATGTTTCTACAAGCAATAAACATTAAACACAAATAATAAAGCATGAGGACTAAAAAGACACACTTGTAGTAACTGCTCAGCTTTTCAGAACTGTAGCACTTGAACTGTGATAAATGATTAGGATTCAGAAAAAGCACATTTAAGTATTTAGTTCAGTCTTTAGAATGATGTGCTTTTAGCCATCATCTCTGAAGGAACTGCATGCTCCTTAATAACACAAATCTAGCATTATTGTTTTTTTTCCTTTCTATCACTATTTGAGCCCATCTGGTAATCAGTATTATTACCCCCCTTTTCCATTGTTCATAGGTTCATAGGTTTATAGGTAGGTACTAGGCTACTGGCCTAGGGCCTATATAAGCCTAGCCAAAAAGGTACCCTGGCTTTCGCCACCCAAGAAAATTATTTTCCTGTGCCCCTGTCAAGCAGAGCCACAGAAATGATCATCGGGGAGAATTTCCTATTTCCCATCCAATCATCAAGATTTTTCTTGAAGAGTGCTAATGAGGAGCTCTGTTTGTCATAGATAGGTAGTCTGTTCCAGAGTATGGGAAGTCTCTGGGACAGGACTCTATCCCTCCAGCATGTTCTGTTTATTGTGATGATAAGGTTTAGGTCCCTAGAGCATGTAGCTCGGAGGGATTGGGATTTCTTTAGGTGCAGCATGTCCAACAGCTCTGGGTTTGACATAGCTTTGCATGTTAGGCAAAGATCACTTCTGAGTAGGTGATATGCGACAGAGTAAAGCTGGAGTGTTTTTGAGACAGTCTGCGTAGGGCATCTGTTTGAGGCCATCCTCTTTGTGAGGTATTAATGCGGCCTTTCCAGTTGTTGTAGATGTCTTGTGAGGTACATACCAAAAGGGGCGTTGTACTCTATAATGGGTCTAATGAGTGATGAGTAGAGGGGAACAATGACCTCTTTTTTTCTGGATGAGAAACCTTTTGTGATGAAGTGTGCCACATAGAAGGATTTCCTGACCACTGTGGCGATGTGATTATCAAAGGAGAGACTACTGTCCACCTGTGTCCCAAGGTCTCTTATCACACTTTCAGTGTTATGTAGACTACTGCCTATGTGGTAGTTCATGGGTACAGAGTTTTTACCAAAGGGGATGACAATGCACTTTTTGGAATTGAGCTTGAGGTCATGGCTTTGACACCAGGCATCTATCTCAGTCAGGCCCTTTTGTAGGATGTCCACATCATTAGGAGTTTCGATTATGGCTCCTAGTTTGCAGTCATCTGCGAACTTAGTTAGCCAAAGATCATCTGTGTTAGCCTTACTTCAGAGAAGTAGATACCAAACAGGAGAGGACCCAGGACTGAACCCTGTGGTACTTGTCGCTGGTCTGAAGTCGGATTTGGAGTCTGCTGCTTTCACAGTGTGGGCTCTGTCAGTAAGCCAGTTGGCAATCCATCTTGTGACATAGGGATTTATACCTAGTTTAGTGAGTTTATCTATAATTCCAGAGGTGGGGATGGTGTTGAAAGTCTTGGAGAGATCTAGATAGACTGTGTGAACCATCTTACCCTCATCCATGGCTTTGGTGACTGCTTCAAAGAAGTCTATCAGGTTTAGGAGACATGATCTGCCTTTTGCAAACCCAAACTGTGTGGGGTCCAGAGTTTGGAGATTACCAACGTCTTTGTTTATGAATTCCACGATGATACGTTGCATGGCCTTGCAGACCAGGCTCGTCAGGCTAATGGAGCAGTAGTTCCCAGGGTCTGTCATGGCTCCCCTTTTGTGGAGTGGGATAACTGTCGCAGTGCACTATTCAATGGGCACAAAGCCTGAGGTGAGGCTATGATTGAACATGGCACTTAGGTGGGGTGCTAGTTCACTCTGTAGTTAGTGCAGAATGCAGCCTGGGATGTTGTCATGTCCCATGGATGCTGTGTTCTTGGCTTTGCAGAGTGAGGCTTTTACCTGGAACCAGTGTTCTGAGAGACTGCCTCCCAGACTATCTGCAAATATACAGAGCTGAGTATATATTTTTTGGTTATAGAGTTTGTTAATTGTTGCTTAGATCTCTGTTGAAAATGTTGTCTCAGTGTTCTGAGAGACTGGTCTGCAAATATACAGAGCTGAGTATATTTTTTTGGTTTTAGAGTTTGTACTGTTAGTTGTTGCTTAGATCTCTGTTGAAACTGTTTTGTTCCACCCACCCTCCCTATTTTTGGTTTGTAGTTTAAATTTGGTGGCTTTTGCAGTTGCCCGCCCCACTGTAGATTTGATATGGGACACTCCCCCAGTCCCATCTCTTTACCCCATTCTACCTAATAAACTCTTTCTGCACTTGCTTTTAGTCCTTTTTAATTTAATTGCATTTTTTAAACTGTGTTTGGTCTAATATTGCTACATACTCAAGTGTGCTAGCTTGCACTGCATGTGAATTGTTCTTACTACTGTTTTTGCTACTTTCCTGTAAAAAAAAAAACTGTAAGCCTGTTTCCTACCTTTCTTGTAACTAGTGTTCCAGATACATATTTGCTGTATCCAGGACTGTATGTAAGCTTCTGAGCCCCCCAAGCCTTTCTGTGTTAGAGGGAAGCCTTCTAGCTTTGGCCCAGAAATTGTAGTTACTGGCCATTTGGGCAATCTCTTCCATCTCTCTCAACTTTCTGATTTGAAAGCCTGCATTTGCACCTGTTTCTGTCCTGTAACTCATCTAGTGCAGATACAGATTGTTAGTTTTAGCACTTAAATTTGCTTATTTATGCTCAGCACTTGTTCAGCACTTGTAAGCACTAAATAAGCTACTAATTACTATAGCATTCAATCTTCCTCATTACCTACAGGAAAACAGTTTTTGTACTTACATTTCTCACTTGCTTAGAGAAAAACAGCTCTTGTACTCACTTTCCTCACTTATCTAGAGGAAAATAGTTTTTTATTCAGGCATGTCCAAGGGTCAGCTCCCAGTGTTCTCTCCTGTCTATCTGATGAATCTGGGCATCTTGAGGCAATGTAGAAATTGTCTCATGTACACAGACAACCCTCTCCTCCTACTACCCAACACTACAACCTGTGAGAGATGCACAAATGTATTTAGCCAAACTGGAGGTAAAGCTCTCTCCAACCAAGACTGAACTTGACAGCCATGAGGAGAAGGTAAACATTTGCACCACACCACACTCATCACATAGTCTCACTAAATCTACACCACCAAAATCCACACATAGTAACACAAAAACATTCGCGGAGGCTCTCAATAATAATCTGTCTAAGCAAAAGAGACCTCCAAAGCAGAAACGCAAGCAACCTCCATCCCCCAACACAACCCAAAAGACACATAGCCCACAGACTCAGTGTGCCACTCAACCACAGCCAATAAGGCAAAAACAACATACCCAACACACTAGCCATAGGTGACTCTATAGTCAGGCACACTGATGTCCCACTCACCAGGCTAAACAAGGAGAAGGTTACTGTCAGCTGCCTGTCGGGTGCCAGAATCCGCCACATAACCCACGCACATAAGTCACTACACAACAAGTACAAATATGACTCTGTCATTGTCCATGTTGGTGTGAATGACCTGAGAAGTACCTCCCTGCACTACATGAAAAGAGACATGGAAGAGCTCTCCGATCTTGTAGCCCAGGCAGGTATGACCCTAGCCCTGAGTAGCATTCTGCCATCACCCAGAATGATAGCGCAGTACAAGGACAAAATGATTGACTTCAACAACTGGCTAAGCTTCTGGTGTCATTCTAAGGAGATCCAGTATATGTCTGCTTGGGATGACATGGTCGACAGACCATGATGCTTTGCCACAGATGGCCTGCACTTGTCACAACTGGGATTCCGGATACTGGCTAAGGCTCTTGCTGCCCCTATAGTGCCTTTGTTAGGCAAGGTTCAAATAAAAAATTCACCACCATAACAGGAATAGGCAAGCAAAAGCTGAGGGTAATGCTACTCAATGCAAGAAGTCTAAATCTCAAAATGCACTCACTCGAGGCACTCCTGAAAATGGAGAACATCGATATCTGTGCAGTGACTGAGACCTGGTTCAAGGCTCCAGACAGCACCCCTGCACTACCAGGCTATAACTCATACCACACTTTTCGGCCATGTAACCTGGACCGAAAAACCAAATGCGGTGGTGTGTCCATATTCATTAAGGATATCCACACCTCCAGGCTAGTTGCTCAGCATAATGCATCCGAGGTTATCCAAGTGCAACTAACTCTGGGCAAAACTGCAATCCAAATTGAAGCTTGCTACAGATCCCCCACCATGCCCCAGGATTCCCACTCCTCTTTTCTTGATGTACTGGAAAAATTAGGGTTCAACCAAACACCCTAATAATGGGCGACTTCAACTACCCCACCATTAACTGGGAAAACTACTCGTGTACCAACTCCTTAGCTCAACGCTTTCTGAAATTCATAAACTCTAATGCCCTGGATCAACTTATCCACACCCCCACCAGAGGTGACAATATCCTAGACCTAGTCATTACCAACTTGAGTGACCGGTGTTCCACACCTGAAGTCAACTCCTCTTTGGTCCGATCCGACCATAAGCTAATCACCCTTGATATCCACATCCCGCCCCCACCCCCCCATTAAGGAAACCACAGTAAAAAATGTCTCCAATGCCAAAATCATGCTTCTTAAGACAGAAGTGGTGAACTTCATGACACCCATGCAGATGGACAATACAGTTACAACTGCTGAATCTTACACAAATGCACTCTATAAGGACGTGCATGAGTGCATGGATTGTGCTATCCCAAACAGAACCAAGATGCTATCCTCCAAAAAAAGGAAGCCAATCTGGTGGTCCCCTGCCATAAACAAACTGTACAACAGAAGGAAGAAACTGTTGCAAAAGAGAGTAAAATCCCATGAGTGGAGGAGCTCCCTGGTCAGCCTTAGTAAGAAGTTGAGATCCCTTATAAGATCCTCCAAAGCTAGCTACGAAAACAAAATCACCAGTAATTCCAAGGACAACCACAAAGCATTCTATAGCTATGTCAAGAATCTTGATGGCAACACCCAGATCTGCTCTGAGTTACAGCACAAAGGCAAGAAAATTACAGAACCAACTGATATTGCCAACATCCTGGCAGATAGGTTCGGTGCTAACTTTACCCCCCTCTCACCCCTAAAGGGCCCATACCGATACAGGAAGAATGCAGAGTCCCTGTAATCGCAACTATGCAGGTAAAAGCTACACTCTCTAAAGACAAAAACACAGCATCCATGGGACTGGACAACATCCCAGGCTGCATTGTACATGAACTTCAGAATGAACTGGCTCCCCGCTTAAGCACCATGTTCAATAATAGCCTCGCATCAGGCTTTGTGCCCAATGAATGGCACACAGCAACAGTTATTCCACTCCACATTGGGGGAGCCACCACTGATCCTGGGAACTATCGACCTATTAGCCTGACAAGCCTGGTCTACAAGGCCATGGAACGTATCATCATGGAACTCATAAACAAAGACATTGGTAACCTCCAAACTCTGGATCCCACCCAGTTCGGGTTTGTGAAAGGCAGATCATGCCTCCTGAACCTGATTGACTTCTTTGAGGCAGTCACCAAAGCCATAGATGAGGGTAAGGTGGTTCACACAGCCTATCTTGACCTCGCCAAGGCTTTCGACACCACCCCCATTCTGGAATTATAGCTAAACTCACTAAACTAGGTATAAATCCCTACGTCACAAGATGGGTTGCCAACTGGCTCACTGACGGAACCCACACTGTAAAAGTTGCAGACTCCAAATCTGACCTCAAAGCAGTGACAAGTGGAGTACCACAGGGTTCCATCCTGGGACCTCTCCTGTTTGGTGTCTACTTCTCTGAAGTACAGGCTAACACAGAAGGCCTTTGGCTAACAAAGTTTGCAGATGACTGCAAACTAGGAGCCATAGTCAAGTTCCCAAATGATGTGGACATCCTAGAGAAGGGCCTCACTGAGACAGATGCCTGGTGTCAGAGCCATGGCCTCAAGCTCAATGCCAAAAAGTGCAGTGTCATCCTTTGGTAAAAACTCTGTACCCATGAACTACCACATAGGCAGCAATCTACTTAACACCGAATGCATGATAAGAGACCTTGGGACCCAGGTGGACAGTAGTCTCTTCTTTGATAGTCACATAGCCAAAGTAGTCCGGAAGTCCTTCTATGTGGCACACCTCATCATAAAAGGGTTCTCATCCAGGAAAAAAGAGGTCATTGTTCTCCTCTACTCGACACTCATTAGACCCATTATTGAGTACAACACCCCTTTTGGAATGTACCTCACAAGACATCAGCAGCAGCTGGAAAGGCCACAGAAGTACCTTACAAAGAGGATTACTGGCCTCAAACAAATGCCCTACACTGACCGCCTCAAAAAACTCCAGCTTTACTCTGTAGCATATCGCCTACTCCGAGGTGATCTCTGCCTAACATATAAACCTATGTCAAACCCAGAGCTGTTGGACATGCTACACCTATAGATAAGATTCCTGTCCCAGAGACTTCCCATACTCTGGAACAGGCTACCCATCTATGTCAAGCAAAGTTCTTCATTAGCACTCTTCAAGAAAAATCTTGATGAGTGGATGAGAAATAGGAAATACACCCTGGGGATCACTTCTGTGTGTCTGCTCGACAGTGGCACAGGAATATAACTTTCTTGGGTGGCGAAGCCAGAGAACCTTGTTGGCTAGGCTTACGTAGGCCCTTGAGCTGATAGCCTAGTACTTACCTATGAACCTCTGCAGCCATGATTACAGGAACTTTGCATTCTTCCGGTATACAGATGGGCCCTTAAGGGGGTGAGAGGGGGTAAAGTTAGCCCTGAAACTATCTGCCAGGATGTTGGCAATATCAGTTGGTTCTGTATATTTAGTGCCATTGTGCTATAACTCAGAGCAGATCTGAGTGTTGCCATTGAAATTCTTGACATAGCTATAGAATGCTTTGTGGTTGTCTTTAGAATCAGTGGCGATTTTGTTTTCATAACTAGCTTTGGAGGATTTTATAAGGGATCTCAGCTTCTTACTGAGGCTGACCAGGAAGTTTTTCCAATCATGGGATTTTACTCTTTTTTGCAAAAGTTTCTTTCTTCTGTTGTAGAGTTTGTTTATGGCAGAAGACCACCAGATTGGCTTCCTTGTTTTGGAGGATAGCATCTTGGTTCTGTTAGGGATAGCATGATCCATGCACTCGTGTAAGTGCTTATAAAGTGTATTTGTGTAGGATTCAGCAGTTGTGCCTCTATTGTCCATCTGCATGGGTGTCGTGAAGTTTGCCACTTCTGTCTTAAGAAGCGTGAAGTTGGCTTTGGAGAAATTTTTCCAGTTGTTTCCCTAATGGGGGGTGGGGGCAGGATGTGGATGTCTAGGGTGATTAGCTTGTGGTCGGATCTGACCAACGAGGAACTGACCTCTGGTGTGGAACACCGATCGCCCATGTTGGTAATGACCAGGTCTAGGATATTGCTGCCCCTGGTGGGGGTGTGGATAAGTTGATCCAAGGCATTGGAATTTATGAATTACAGAAAACGTTGAGCAAAAGAGTTGGTACATAAGTAGTTTTCCCAGTTAATGGTGGGGTAGTTGAAATCACCCATTATTAGGGTGTTGGGGTGTACCCTAATATTTTCCAGTGTATCAAGAAAAGAGGAGTGGGAATCCACAGGCATGGTGGGGGGTTTGTAGCAAGCTACAATTTGGATTGTGGTCTTGCCCAGAGTTAGTTGCACTTAGATAATCACGGATGCATTATGCTTAGAGGTGTGGACATCCTTAATGAATATGGATACACCTCCACCTTTAGTGTTTCAGTCCGGGTTAGGTGGTCGAAAGGTGTAGTATGAATTATAGCCTGGTAATGCAGGGGTGCTCTCTGGAACTTTGAACCAGGTCTCTGACACTGTACAGATGTCAGTGTTCTCCATTTCAAGGAGTGCCTTGAGTGAGTGCATTTTGAGGTTTAGACTTCTAGCATTGAGTAGCATTACCCTCAGATTGTGCTTGCTTGTACCTGTTATGGCGGTGAATTTGTCATTTGAACCTTGCCTAAAAAAGGCACTATAGGGGTGGCAAGAGCCTTTGCCAGTATCCGGAATCCCAAGGGCGACAAGTGCAAGGTATCTCTGACAAAGCATTGTGGTCTGTCGACCATGTCATCCCAGGTAGACAGATACTGGATCCCCTTAGAATGACATCAGAAGCTTAGCCAATTATTGAAGTCAATAATTTTCTCCTTGTACTGTGGTATCATTCTGGTTGATGGCAGGATGCTACTCAGGGCTAGGGTCATACCTGCATGTAGTCCAGGGAGGTACATCTCAGGTCATTTTCACCAACATGGACAATGACAGAGTCATATTTGTACTTGTTGTGGAGTGACCTGAGTGCGTGCGTTATGTGGCGGATCCTGGCACCTGACAGGGAGCTGACAGTAACTTTCTCCTTGTTTAGCCTGGTGAATGGAACATCAATGTGCCTGACTATAGAGTCACCTATGACTAGAGTGTTGGGTATGTTATGCCTTATGGGCTATAGCTGAGTGGCACACTGAGTTTGTGGGCTATGTGTTATTTGGGTTGTGTTGGAGGGTGGAGGTTGCTTGCATTTCTGCTTTGGAGGTCTTGGTTGTTTGGACAGAATTTTATTGAGAGCCTCCACGAATGTAGGCATGTGTTTTGTGCTTCTAGGTGTGTGTTTTGGTGGTGTAGGTTTTGAGGGACTATGTGATGAGTGTGGTGAGGTGCAAGTGTTTACCTTCTTCTCTTGACTGTCTTCGGTGAAGAGAGCTTTGCTTCCAGTTTGGCTATATAAGTGCATCTCTCACAGGTTGTAGTGTTGGGTGGTAGGAGAAGAGGGTTGTCTGTGTACATGAGGCAATTGCTGCATTGCTCCAAGATGCATAGATTCATCAGGTAGACAGGAGAAAACAATGGGAGCTGACCTTTAGATATTGTCCCTGATATTCTGCTGAATATCCATTCTGACATCTTTTCTTTGCCAAATTTACATGCTCATTTCTTTCCAAATGGGCTTCATGCAGCATTGCTATCTGCACTCTACATTTCAGCATATAATTCATACACTTTCCTTTTTTGTATACCTGTAAGGCCATTTACATTCCAAGATAATAAAGAGAGAGTAGCCATTATGATTAAAGCTATTGTTCCCCCTTATTATACAATTTTTTTTTTGGAATGGGTATTTCCAAACTCTGTCTTACATGCACACACTAATTTTTGTCAGGCTGGTCTTTTATACAGTTCTTCTCATCTCCATTTGAATCTGAGTCACATTTTTCAAGGCATTTTGCTTTGATAAAAGCCATCAAACAAAAAAAAAATACATTTTCAGAACAGTCCCATCCCCTATTAACTTAGAACAAACACCCAAATCTATGTACATTTTCAGCAAATTAAGTTTAACCCTTCAGATAGGAACAACTGTCTCAAATTGACAGCTGCACCCACAAGCATTACCTAATCTAAGATTAAAGTTACCCATGCTAAAATGCATGTTACAGCAGGTTTTCCCATTTATACTGGTTCATAGGTTCATAGGTTCATAGGTTTATATTAGGCTATCTGCCCTAAGGCATTTATAAGCCTAGCCCAAAGTTTTGTGGCTTACGCCACCCCTTATGTTAAAAAATACTGTGCCCATTAGTTTGTTGTGCCTCTGTCCAGCAGTGACACAGAGATGATTCCAGGGGTAAACCTACGATCTCCCATCCACCGGTCAAGATTTCTCTTGAACAGAGCCAGCAAGGTGCTCTGCCTCACATGGACTGGGATTTTATTCCACAGCATAGGGAGTCTCTGGGTGACAAATCTATCCCTCCAGCATGTCCTATTTATATCCGTGCTAAGGTTTAAGTCGCTTGCTCTAGTGGATCTGGTAGATTTGGATTTTTGAGGTGGAGCATGTCCATTAATTCCGGGTTGGACATGGCCTTGTATGTCAGGCACAGGTCACCTCTGAGCAGGCGGTATGCGACTGAATAGAGCTGGAGTTTCTTCAGTCTGGCAGCATATGACAGATTTTGGAGTCCCTTTATCCTTTTGGTGAGGAACATTTGGGGTCTCTCCAATTGCTGCAGGTGTCGGGTGAGATACATCCCGAATGGGGCATTGTACTCGATCATTGGTCTGATAAGTGAAGAGTACAGGGGAACAATGACCTCACTTGATCTGGTTGTGAATCCCTTCATGATCAGGTGGGCAATGTAGAAGGTCTTTCTAACCACTTTAGCAATGTGAGTGTCAAAAGAAAGGCCACTGTCAACCTGGGTCCCCAGGTCCCTGATAACCTCTTCTGTGCTTAATGGATTGCCACCTATATGGTAGCTTGGGGTTACCTTGTTTATCCCGAAGGGTATGACTATACATTTTTTGGCATTTAACTTCAGGCCATGACTCTGGCACCAGTTATCAGTTTCCGTGAGACCCCTCTGAAGGATATCTGTGTCCGATGTACTTTCCACTATGGCGCCCAGTTTGCAGTCATCTGCAAACTTTGTCAGCCATAGTCCTCCTATGTTTGCCTGTACGTCTGAGAAGTAGATGCCAAACAACAGGGGGCCAAGGACTGAGCCCTGTGGGACACCACTTGTGACCGGCTTGGAGTCTGACATGGCGCCAGCAACTCTAACCCTGTGGGTTCTGTCCTTTAGCCAGTTTGCAACCCATCTTGTGACATATGGGTTTACATTTAAGCTGGTAAGTTTCTCTATAATACCCGAGTGGGGTATTGTGTCAAAAGCTTTTGCAAGGTCAAGGTAGGCTGTATGGACTGCCTTTCCCTCGTCAATGGCCTTGGTGACTGTTTCAAAGAAGTCGACCAAGTTCAAAAGGCATGATCTGCCCTTGACAAAGCCAAACTGGGTCGGGTCCAATGTCTGCAAGTCCCCTATGTCTTTGTTTATGAGTTCCATTATGATCCTCTCCATAGCTTTGCAGACCAGGCTTGTTAAGCTTATGGGGCGGTAATTTCCAGGGTCCGTAGAGGTACCGCCTTTGTGGAATGGGACCACAGTTGCCGTACGCCACTCCTTGGGCACGTATCCTGTGGCAAGGCTAAGATTAAACAGCTGCCTTATATGCGGGTTTAGTTCCTTGTTGATTTTATTTCACAGCATAGGGAGTCTCTGGGTGACAAATCTATCCCTCCAGCATGTCCTATTTATATCCATGCTAAGGTTTAAGTCGCTTGCTCTAGTGGATCTGGTAGATTTGGATTTTTTGAGGTGGAGCATGTCCATTAATTCCGGGTTGGACATGGCCTTGTATGTCAGGCACAGGTCACCTCTGAGCAGGTGGTATGCGACTGAATAGAGCTGGAGTTTCTTCAGTCTGGCAGCATATGACATATTTTGGAGTCCCTTTATCCTTTTGGTGAGGAACTTTTGGGGTCTCTCCAATTGCTGCAGGTGTCGGGTGAGATACATCCCGAATGGGGCATTGTACTCGATCATTGGTCTGATAAGTGAAGAGTACAGGGGAACAATGACCTCACTTGATCTGGATGTGAATCCCTTCATGATGAGGTGGGCAATGTACAAGGTCTTTCTAACCACTTTAGCAATGTGAGTGTCAAAAGAAAGGCCACTGTCAACCTGGGTCCCCAGGTCCCTGATAACCTCTTCTGTGCTTAATGGATTGCCACCTATATGGTAGCTTGGGGTTACCTTGTTTTTCCCGAAGGGTATGACTATACTTTTTTGGCATTTAACTTCAGGCCATGGCTCTGGCACCAGTTATCAGTTTCCACTATGGCGCCCAGTTTGCAGTCATCTGCAAACTTTGTCAGCCATAGTCCTCCTATGTTTGCCTGTACTTCTGAGAAGTAGATGCCGAACAACAGGGGGCCAAGGACTGAGCCCTGTGGGACACCACTTGTGACCGGCTTGGAGTCTGACATGGCGCCAGCAACTCTAACCCTGTGGGTTCTGTCCTTTAGCCAGTTTGCAACACATCTTGTGACATATGGGTTTACATTTAAGCTGGTAAGTTTCTCTATAATACCCGAGTGGGGTATTGTGTCGAAAGCTTTTGCAAGGTCAAGGTAGGCTGTATGGACTGCCTTTCCCTCGTCAATGGCCTTGGTGACTGTTTTGAAGAAGTCAACCAAGTTCAAAAGGCATGATCTGCCCTTGACAAAGCCAAACTGGGTCGGGTCCAATGTCTGCAAGTCCCCTATGTCTTTGTTTATGAGTTCCATTATGATCCTCTCCATAGCTTTGCAGACCAGGCTTGTTAAGCTTATGGGGCGGTAATTTCCAGGGTCCATAGAGGTACCGCCTTTGTGGAGTGGGACCACAGTTGCCGTACGCCACTCCTTGGGCACGTATCCTGTGGTAAGGCTAAGATTAAACAGCTGCCTTATATGCGGGTTTAGTTCCTTGTTGATTTTATTTCACAGTACAGGTAATTTCCAGGGTCCGTAGAGGTACCACCTTTGTGGAATGGGACCACAGTTGCCGTACGCCACTCCTTGGGCACGTATCCTGTGGTAAGGCTAAGATTAAACAGCTACCTTATATGCGGGTTTAGTTCCTCGTTGAGTTCATGTAGCACACAGCCGGGGACACCATCCGGTCCCATTGATGCTGTGTTTTTAGCTTTAGAGAGAGCAGCTTTCACCTGCGCATTAGAGATGTCTGGCAGGCTACACTCCGCTGGGATAGTTATCTCTCCTTTTGGGGGAGAGGGGGGTGAAGTTTGCACTGAACCTGTCTGCCAGTATGATGGCAATGTCTGTGGGTTCAGTGATTTTTGTATCATTTTGGACTAATTCTGCGCATATCTGGGAGTTCCACCCAGGTTTCTAACATAGCTGAAGAAGGCCTTATGATTGTCTTTTGAATCTATTGCAATTTTTCTCTCAAATTTGGCCTTGGATGATTTTATGAGTGCTCGTATTTTTTACTAATAATGATCAAGGGTGTCTTCTCTTTATGGATTTTGCTCTATCATGTAACAGCTTTCTCCTCTTATTGTAAAGTTTGTTTATGGCTGGGGTCCACCAGACTGGACGTTTGCCCTTGGTGGAAAGAGTCTTGGTTTTATTAGGGATTGCCTGATCCATGCAGTCCTGGAGGTGTTCGTAGAAGGCATTTGTAAGGGCTTCCAGCTTGGGTTGTGGTTTCCACTGGCTCGGGGCCTTGAAGGATACCACAGCAGTCTTGAGTAGTGTGAAGTTTGCTTTAGAGAAGTTCTTCACTGTGGTCTTTTGTTTGGGGTGGGGGCGGATGTGGATTTCCAGTGAGATAAGTTTGTGATCTGATCTCACCAATGAGGGATATACTTCCGTGTGGAGCATTTTGTCCCCATGTTTGTGATGATGAGATCTAGTATATTTTCTCCTCTTGTGGGAACGGTGACTAGTTGTTCCATGGCATTTGAATTTATGAACTCCAGGAACCTTTGGGCTAGAAAGTTGGGGCTTGAGTATTGTTCCCAGTCTATATTCGGGTAGTTGAAGTCACCCAATATAATGGTGTTTGGAGATATATTTATACCCTCCAGTGTCTTCAGGAAGGCTGTGTGGGGTTCCTGAGTTTGAGAGGGTGGCCTGTAGCATGCTACAAATTGTAGAGCAGTTTTGCCTATGGTTAATTGCACCTGGATGGTTTCCGATGCTTCGTGCATTGCCACCAACCTGGAGGTGTGGGTATCCTTGATGAATATGGATACACCCCCTCCTTTTGTGGTGTGGTCCGGGTTTTGGGGCTGGAACGCATGATATGAGGTAAAACCTGATAGTGTTGGGGTGCTCTCAGGAGCCTTGAACCAGGTTTCAGTTACAGCACAGACATCGATGTTCTCCATACTGAGAAGGGCCTCAAGAGCGTGCATTTTGAGATTTAGACTTCTGGCATTGAGCAGCATTACCCTTAGTTTCTTCCCATTTTTGTTTTCTAGGGTGGTAGGTTTAGAATTTGAGCCTTGCCTAAAAAAGGCACTATGGGGGTGGCAAGAGCCTTAGCCAATATCCGGAATCCCAGGGGTGACAGGTGCAAGCCGTCCCTTGCGAAGCAGCGTGGCTTCTCAAGCATGTCATCCCAGGCAGACACTGGATCCCCTTTGAATGACACCAGAAATTAAGCCAATTGTTAAAGCTGATCATCTTGTCTCTATGTTGTGGCATCATTCTTGGTGAAGGAAGGATACTGCTCAGGGTCAGGGTCATACCTGCCTGGGCTACATAATCAGAGAGCTCCTCTATGTCTCTTTTCATCAGAGTAAACTCCTTTCTTTTGTGT